>NC_135734.1:13397500-13697500 GCF_041903045.1 Epinephelus lanceolatus
AGTGAACCGAGTGGGTAGCGTGCTATTTGCAGGTCACTGACACTACAGAGTGTCTAGGTGAAGCAGTGTTTCTCTTATTGTTGCCATTTTGAGATGCCAGCATGTTGTATTTCCGGCAGCACTAAGGAACAGTGCGCTCTTGTTACTTTCAACTCTCTACTGGTTATTTGCAAAACAAAAGAAGCACATTAGCTATATCATTACATTATTGTTCTGTTTTCATTGGACAATACTTCACAGGTAATTTACAGTTGAATAAACTCAGTGAAGTTCAGTAAACATTGATAAAGTGGTATGTGCACACAACTCAGCTGAAACACACTGGCACACACTCCTCAGTCTTACAGGATGCCCTGAAGACTTTTCTTGTAAATATACAAAGTTATATTTACATTCAGTTTACACTCTGAGTGTGAATGCTGATCTTTCCTCATAACATATTTGCAAAGCCAATCTTGAATGCTGCATGGTTTATTAGTTTGCAGCTTTCTTCCCTGTCCTTGTCAGCTCATTGCTGCACTTCTTTGCACGTTAGTACAGCCAACTGTTGATCAGCGGGATGCATAAGACCTGTGGCAGTCTGAATGTTTCTGCATGTGTATCCCGGTGCACATACCTGGTAGAAACAAAACAGGGAACCACAAATGAAAATACTATCCATAGCGCCACTGGTGGCCAAAACTCAAAACTATCTAAAGGATACCTTTAAATAGGGGTGCTTTACAGTGAATGTCATAGCTACTGCAGAAGATCAGTGTGTAGATATCTGGGAGAACAAATAATACAAGTGAACATAAAGAAAGTCGCAAAATCTGAGCAGAACATTGCTGTGTCCAAAATCGCAGTCTAGGTACTTCATAGTCAATGTATATATATATATATATATATATATATATATATATATATATCAGCATACTTTTGTGCACATAAACAGTAGCATGTCTTTTCTGATGCACTGAGCTATATACCAAGCCACTTGCTGAGAGCCTCCCTGCCGTTTGGAAGACATAACCATGGTAATCATTGCCAACTACAACTCCACCGGCATCTGCAAGCATGATGGACCTGTTGAGTTTTTTTTTTATGCCAACAGCTGATGTTTAGCAGGTTTAATACTTATGTGTGTACCCAATTTCATGGCACACCAGCCAAATAGTTTTTGAGATATTTCAGTCTGGATCAAAGTGGTGGAGTGACCGACAGACTTCCTCAGGGCCATGCTAAATAGCATGTTAGTATTGAGTTTCTAGCTAGCTTTTTATGTGATTGCCAAAATCCAACACATCAGATGCTATATGGCCTTAAAGGTTTGAACTGATATGCTTAAAGCATGATGCTTGTGTTGGCATTTCTATAATTTTTCTGAGAAAGGATCATAGAAATAAGTAACAAAGTTCACTTTTCTCAAGGTCAGCTTACCACCTAATACAGCTTTCAGCCCCATCTCACAGTGTTTATTCAGAGAATGGAGAATTTCAGTGGTCACGTCACAGCAATGGAACATCACAAGGACTCACCACTGGTACATGTAATACATTGTTTGTCATGGTCAAGTTTCAGCTAAAGCACCAGAACATGATTGGATACTGTCTCTGTATGCAGAAGTCACATACTCCATCCTGTGCCAATGCTGCTGCCAGGGTCACATTGAATTACTAAAAAAAGATCTAAAGGGCCTAAAGTGTTGCTGGGCATGCTCTCCTCACTCACGCCCATTCCGCTTCAAAAGCTCTTCACAGGTGGGAGGGCAGTGTACTCACAGCAGAGCCATCCAGCTAATTTAAAAACATCCACCCTCTCTGTGGTTACTTTATATTGTAAAGTGATGTTGTTTTTTAGGGAGCACAGGATGGACACAAATGTTGTGACAGGCACTGTCCCTGGAGGAGAGAAGCTGTTTGCTGATTGGTTGAGCATCCTGAAGTCAAAGATTCAAGTCTCTGAGCAGGAGGGTAGCCAGTGTGTTCTTTTAACTGTTGGGCTGAAGGCTGTGTTTAGGCGCTTTACATAATTACAGCCCTCTTCCTCCCAAGTTGCTAGTCTAGCACTGCAGCTGTGATGGCTTATTAGAGGTTGGCTCACACACTGACACAGGCAGAAGCCACCTTGGGAAATGTATAATGTGTTGTGTGCAAGTGGTGTAAGGTAAGCTGTGAGTCACAGAGCTGCTCCTGTCAGAGGCAGGACCGCAAGCCAAAACCTGAAGGAAAAGTCCAAACAACTAACACATCAGAATAATCACACACACATAATGTGACGTAAAGCGATCTGACAGATGCAAAGGTCTAAAACTCTGACGCACATTTCTGACATTAAACTGAAAGAGATTTTTATCTGCTATTAAGTCATGTGTAACTAATTCCATGGTCAAGGTTTGTGTTGTCTGCTTACTTAAATAATTAATGTGTAATTCTGAGAGTTTATTTAATATATGTTTAAGTAAATAACCATGTAACAAAGACCTAATGATCAGTAATGGGACTGGCGAATGAAGACAAAGGATGTCAGCAGCCAGACACGTCAGTAATAGGACCTCACTGGTAAAGGTCTATCGTCATCTCTAAGACACAAATAAATGAAACATCTCCCAACCACTCAGGTGTTAGCTTCATATAGTAAATCTTGTGCAGGTGTACTGTTTGTGTTTGCAACACATAAAGGTTGTGAAGATCTCCATAAATACACAACCACAGACACCTTATCATGCCACCCACTTTGTAAAGAAATGTGGGGTAGGCTTTTTAATTTATGTTTCTGAGTGAGTACCTGCATTCAATTTCAGTATATGGGTACTCGCAAACAAACAAACAAACAAACAAACAAACAAACAAACAAAACAATGCAATGTATGAATAGGAACGTAAATTGGACAACAATGGAAAACAAGTGCAATTTGAAATTTACTCATTGAACAACCAGCCTATTGATCCATAAATTCCAATTTAACATAAGAAAAATCAGCCAACTTTCTGTTGCTGCCGTCACATAGGCTAGACACAGTGCTGAAGGACCGTCTCTTAGATGCCGATCAGTTTAACATCTGTCTGGTTAGCACATGCTAACACAGCAACACCAGCTAACATCTGACACAAAGATGCTTAACAGTTCCAACAAACTCAAACTAGTTATTGACCGTTAGGTAACGTTAGCTGTGTGATGCTAACAGTCAGCTACGTCACTGTGTGTGTGCGCAGGCAGTCTCTCACCAACTGTCCTGACTCGGAGCTCACACTTCTGCAGCACAGTCTCATGATAAACAGAGATAGGAAGAGAGACAGCAGGGTGAGGACAGCTGCGCTCAGCTCTACAATAAAACAAGATTTTACGCATTTTTAATAGTAAAAAAGATTTGTTTTGTTTTGTTCAGATGTGGGAGAATGGTCTGCAATTACATTATATTTACAGCCTGCAAAATAACCACAAGCCCTGCTGCTATTTTAGGATGCTGAAATGCTCGCTGATGGTAACGTTTCCAGCAGGAGAAATCAGTCCAAGACATCTAATGCTAACAATAACTGCTAACACTTCCTCCAAAGCCCAGACTCCAACAAGTTGATGGCAATATCCGAGGCCTTGAGCTTGTTTATTTCCAAGGACAAGTAACCATGTAACATTGAAAATATGACATTTATGGAAGTTAATATTTCAAATTGCAACATTTTAGTGGAAAAATGAATCCGCCTTAGTATAGAAAGTTAATCATCACTGAATGTTGGTGCGACAGCAGTTATCTGGGGGCATTTCTGATGTTGTACTTACTGTACCTGAATGTGGACCATGTGTCTAGATATTTATCAGTTTGCCTGAAAGGGGAAGAGACGTGAATAAATGGAACACACATGAATGCCTCTAAAGCACTAATGTGGCTGCCTTGATATATATCAGGGAAGAGGTGAGTTAGCAGGAAGTGATATTATCAAGAGTTGTACATGCCTGGTCTGATTGCTAAGCCCTTGGTTAAGTCCACAAAAACAGATGCTTCTAATATTCAGTGTTTCCGACGAAGAAAGTTAAAACTGTTCTAGAATAAGTTCAGAAAGCTCTGGCTGAACTTAATATTTCTTTCTGTCAGCAGGAAGTTCTCCAATCTAATTTTACAGTTTGGCCTTTTGGCCTCGCTCAAGCAATTTCATGCTTTCAGTCACAATGGCCGTCCATTAGACTGAGCCTGTCTGGGGATGATAACCGTCTGTGTTGCTGCTATCTTCTCCAAAATAAATAAATAAATCCCCCTCAATCTCTTTCTTTTTTTGTCTGCTCACTCCCTTTCTTTGATTCCCTTTCTTCACTTCTCCTTCATCCCTGAACCTTTTCCCTCTTCCACCTCTGCTCTTCTCATCCCAGTGAGAACAATTAGCTTTTTTTGTGTCTAGTTTTATTTGGCAGCTAAATCATCAGCAGAGACATTTTTAAACTGAGACATGCCTCACATGGTGTGGTAACATATCCGAGCGCTAGCATCCTGTCTCGCCCCTGAGTGAGTAAACCAAAGCGTCAGCAAACAGTCAAACACACTGCATTTTCTTTATTTGTAAAATGGATTAGACAACTTATCCTGTTAATGTGTCTGCCTGAACATGTACTAGTCAGCCCAGTTTCAAGCTTCACCATGGAGCTTAGAGCTCTGCAGGTGCTCTATTTTCAGAGCATGTTTAAGACTGCTTCAGCTGTCACTAGAAAACTCACATCTTAGATTTCTCTGCTTTTCTTATGCCTTTATATGTTTAGGCCCTATATAGTACAAACATGGAAGTACACACATACCCACATAAAACTCCCACTTTATGGACATACTTGCAAGATGTGTGTGGATGCAGCAGATACCCAGGCAAAAATATGTGTGGCAACACCAACGAAATGTTAGCAACCTGTCAGGCAAGATTCTCTTATTCTTCATGTTTCCTGATAAGTACCGATGTGTGTGGTATTTTTTCACTGCACTCATCATACATGTCAGTCCCTCTGATTTTTCAGCCTTTTGCTGCTCATGCTATTACACAGTTGTACTTCTGTCCTACCCATCTCTACTTATACTTCTCCAAACAGACATATTGCAGGGTCACAGATACTATCTAGACTTTGTCCTTGTAATTGTACAGGAGCTTTGTGTTGAGTTTTAGACCTTTGGTTAGAGTGCCAGTCTACATGTGCTTTGTGGACATGCAGGTTTATGACCACCAAGTCCTGCATCGGGTTTGGTATCCGGTGTGTGACCTGCTACACAGTTGATTTGCGGGTGGTATTTTGTTTGTTTTATTTCTGGGTTCAGGTCTCTGGGTTAAATAAAGTACATGTGGGTTTGAATGCAGGTTTTGGATAATAAATATATTCAAATAAAATGAATGTAATAGTAATTTAAATGACTGCTGTATAGTTTTAATCCTGTGACTGCTGACTTTAGGTGAGAGCAAATAATATTAGCATATATTGTATTTCATGAATTACCTTGACTTTAAAATGTATTATGGTAGTTCCACATGTATGAAATGTCCCAATGAAATGATCACTTTAATTGTGCTGCATAGCTAAATTTGGTCAGGTTGTGGATCTTTTCGGTCGCAGAACTAATTGGTCGTGTGAGGGGGCTTGTAATGGCGGTGCGGGGGTTATCACTACAAGCCATTTTTATATAACCAGATTGTGATATGCATCCATTTTCAGTGGGTGTTGGGTCTCTCCAGGGTTCTGTCAAGTCACTGATTCTGTTTCCAGTTTGCATTGATAAAACCTCCAAGGTTTGGAGAGTGTGGTACCCACAGACAGTTGTGGTTGGGGATGTTGGGCATGGTGGTTGGAAGAAAAAAGTCTAAACAGGAATTAGCTAAGGAGAAGGATCTCTGGGATACCTCCTGTGATCCTGCGCAGATAGTCAACAGCATTGGTACCTGGCAAAATAAAAGCAGGTTAGTCCAGAAAATGTTGAACCTGGCTCAACTTTTGCTGGAATGTGAGGAGACATCATCCAGTGCAACTGCACATTCCTGGTAGATTACTTTGTAACATGAAAGCCATATTTCTACTGTTTACCTCAAGCAGAAGAAGAGTCATATCCTTCCAGAGCACTGACATTCTCCATCTTAATATCATAAAATATGCAATGGTTTGGTGTCTGATAAGATGTATTACTGAAACTGGTTTTCATTATCTCACCAGTATACTTAAAGCAGCTACCAGTTCCAACTAATACAGTCCCTTGCATTTTTAATGCCAAGCTGTGTCTGGTCCAGTCCAGTTGCCAAAAGAAAATTCTTACATTGCATGTTTTATCAAACCATGAATATGTTACATTTTTGCTTTTAATACAACATATGTATCATATTAACATTTCTAAAGTGATGTAGTTATTGAGCTGACTGTCATAGGGAGGTAAAAACATGCAAATGTTATGTATCTGTATCCATGGTTTGCATAAAGAGACAATGCCAACATTTATTCTGGGGTTCTGGGTTTAATCCAGACCCTTAGAAGTAGCAGTAAACAGATGCATGAATGGATAATTGGAATTCATTCTTATGTATCAAGCACATGGGACAATTTCTTACTAAAGATGTGTATAAATGTCTGTGGATTTTCCAACCACCACGTCATGTATGGCCTGTTGCACAAACCATGGTGGCCTGTGATACAACAGGCCAGTCTGATGTTGACCCCAGCACTGTTGTTATTCACTCAGAGCCACTGGACACACTAGTCCTACTGTTTCCATGGGGGCAGGGGGTGACATGCAGACAGACACAGAGCGGAAGACAGAGGGTTTTATTGTTATTGTCAACACTCAATTTTTCTGCTATTGACAGCTCCATTACAAGCACCTCTCTGAAACTATTCTGAGCAAAATTCTGAGGAGAAATGAGTCGGACGAGGAGCCAAGTACAATAAGAGATAAACAAGTGAAGAAAAATGCCAGGCAGAGAAAAGCCGAGTGTGATGTATGGCCATACAACAGAGCAAATAACGTAGTGATTGTTGTCTAGCGGGGCCTGACTCCAGGCCCCGCTAAAAAGATGGGACGGAAGGAAACAAAAGGTCATCTTACAGCTACAGCAGGACACAAAGAGAGAAAGAGGAGAACGTGACATCATCTTTCTGACTGCATGCTCTGTGTGACAAAGATGTCAAGTATGCTGGATTTTTCATAATTGATTAGAGGGACATGGACACAAGCTTAAAGTTTGTTACTGTCTGTCAAGGCTTAACATTTTCCTCCACAACACTGCACAGAAAGAGATGTCTGGCAGAGGTGACTATCACTGTGGGACAACAGGGAGAAAATCCTTTGGGTTTCTTTTATCTCTTAAATCATCACACTTGTTGCAGACAGGGCTGAAGCCAAGTCTCTGTAACATGCATTTTAAGAGTAGTGGTGAGGGTGAAACTGGCGCTCACTGCAGCTTGTTAGGAAGTAAAGGCAAGGAGCCCAAATCTGGCTTTAGTCTATCTCAACGTCCTATTACGTCAGACAAGGTTGTTTCAGGCAACAATGGCTCTGTTGAAAGCAGAGTCTCTCTTCAAGCTTTGTTTGGAGTTCATGAGAATATAATCTGTTGGTCTGAGCAGGCTACACAAAGCTCTGTGTATTATGGACTACACCCAGATATGATCATCCACAGACTCGGCTAATACTGAGGCTTTATGGGTCTTAAGTTTCGATGACCTCTCCTGCACCAAAATCCTGTCTAATGAAGAAAATGATTGCTTCCAGACGATGATGTGTGATGTGAAAGGTGTTGCTTGTAGTGACAAACTCACATGTAATTATCACCCCACCCTGCAGTTTCCCCCAGCTCTACAGACCCTTTTAGCATCCTTTGCTAAAAGGGTCTGTAGAGCTGGGGGAGGTGCTGCTGCCATCAACCAGCAGGCATAGGCAGCTGTTCTCAGAGAAAAAGCTCTACACTACCTGCTCTACACTACCTGCCCAGCACCAAACAGCAAAAAGGCACATTTAGAAACTAGCTGTTGAACACAGTGGAGCATTTAGCAGCTAACAGACAGATATTTTTCTCAGGAGTTGGTATTGACCAAAACAGAGCTAAAAGAAAACTGAACACTGAGTCCCAGTGAAACAGGAGTTAAAGCATCTTTAGCATCTGTACTGTGACATATTTCCCAGTGAAATGAAATATTTGAGCAATGTACAGTTACAAGAGGGATTTAAATCAAACCCTTCACATTTGATTGGACTGCTTAAATGTGGGCAAGCTTGGAGTTTAGCGCAATATGGAGCTTCAGTAGAGTCATATGCTGTGTCTCAAATCACATACTTCCGTTAGTACACTTCTATGTAGTATACTATGTGCACTATGTACTTATTGGCGTAGTGTGCGAATTTCGACAGGGTAGTGTTGTCTCAAACCAAACATGGCTGTTGTGCACTCACCGGAAATGACGACCGCAAATTAGCTAGTTAGCAGACTAGCATTAGCATTCGCGTTATCGTTCTTGGTACCAAATCATTACAGACTGCTAAATTAACCCAACAAACATACTGCTGGATTATACCCGACAACAGTATAGTGGTGCTTAGTGCAAAAACACAATTTGTACAATGCAGCGACGTTCATGGTCGCACAGTCCTCGGCCACTATTTCCAGTTTGAAAAGTGGTCCCTCCCCTTCCGCTCCGTAGCCAAGATGGCGACCATTGAGGGCAAGAAGTGTCCATAGTTCCACACTCAACTTCTTGACCGTTTTGAGTGCACCATCCGGGTACTCATAGTGCACTGCATTTGTCCATACTTCTCAGTGTGAACGCACTTATGCACTCAAAATATTAAGTGTAAGTGCTTAACTCAAAATATTAAGTGTAAGGACAGAAGTACGTTATTTGAGACACAGCAATAGACTGTAAAAACAATGGATGTAGCTACTGTGACGGCAACCATTGGTTTGTGGACTGGTGTTTTGAGTTTAGCATTTCGGCCATCGCCATCTTGGCTTTTTAGAGCCAGACGTGATCATATCTGGGTGGGAGGCTGGAGCTGTGGAGGAGCGAGGGGTGGATCTGACTGAGAAGCCGAGGAGACTATCAGCAGACAGTCTGTCTGCTTCATTGTTTTGGAAATGAAAAGGAAGGTTTTGCCAAACACACATCTCTGCCTACCTCTCACCATAGTGCTCTGTTAACCATTACAACCCACAACCGGTGAAGTATGGCTTCCTAAGACCGGTGTGGCTAGTTAGCTGATCAAGTCTCATTTGATTCCCTGAGAGCAGAATGAGTGATCAAGCACTTCAAACTGTTAACCTTACAGAAAGTAGACTCACAAGTCAGTCTTTAGACGCTTTGCTTAACTAAAGACTGATGACTTTCTCCCTGATTTTGTGTTTAGATGGGCGGATACAATTTCAGAGTTTAAAAAACTCCCTACGTTGCAGAACTAATAGTAAATCTGCAGGGTGGTCCTTCGGTGGCTCGCTGAACTCTTGTGCTTGTAAATATAGTCCGACTAGAAACACGTGTAGCAGTACAAAATGGCTCAGCCGTGCTCGCAGAAAACGCCGTCAAAGTTCAGTGGATGTTTGTCGCGTTTGCAGCGACACATTCTCGCCAACTAAAAGAAACAAACATGATCCTTTACAAGGCCATGACTCATCCGTCTGACCGGACTATAACGTTAGAGGGAATCGCCTTGTTGTTTACAAATACTTCCGGGTAGAAAACCAGCAGAGCTTTTAGCTATATATATAGCCTATATATCACATTTTTCACATCACTGTATCACCGTTTGGACTAATCCAATGTTTGTAAAGTCTATAAACACAATGATTGAACAAACATTACTATTTCTGTGTGCACGTTTAGCTGGGCTAACCGTTAGCTGTTAGCCCAGCCCTGTTAGCCGTTAGCAGTGTCTGTAATAGGTAATAACTCAATAAACGGTCCGTGAAAAAAATATCTTTTCCAGCGGATATCTTAGTTACAACATGATTGAGCTAGCAAAGCAGTTTTGTGTTGCTATGTGTGGTATTTATTCAGTTTTGGGAAATCACGATGTCTAGAAAGCATCAGTGGCTGCAGCTGACAGGGACAGCTAACAGCAGCAGCAAAGGTAACAGAACGTCATCTGTTAAAAGCCTCCCGTTGTCGGATACGACATGAAACTACTCCAGTTAGCTAAATAATGTTGTAACTAAGACATCCGCTGGAAAAAATATTTTCTTCACGGATGAGCACACGTTTGATAAAACGGAGTTAAATTTCTCTGCGTCCATTTTCAAGCTCTCTGTGTGTTTGTTTCCTTGTGGACGAGAAAAGGAGGAGCGTACATTTCCGAGAAGGCGTGTCCTTTTCAAAAATGCAAGAGGCGTTGCTTTGTTGCCGGCCGTTTTCGCCGGTGTGTTAAACACACTTTAGAAAGGAGTGTCGCCAGACTATCAGAAGGCGGAGATCTCTGATTGTCTGGTGGCGAGACTATACAGAAAGAGGTAAGACGTGGATTTTGATGTACAGATTTATTTGGCATATAACAGCAGATAAATGATCAATACACAGGGTCACTTGGTGTTTAAATTCATCAGGTGTCCAGGCATGTCTCAATATGAATACTAATGTAATATGTGAAATGACCACGACCTATTAACACCGCATTCTGTGGTGGCAGCACGTAATGGGTTGAAATTACGTGCTGCCACCACGAAAACAATGCCAATGTAAAGTCAATTAGGGTCCTCTCCCGTGGTGGACACACGGATTCCCTGATTCAATCACGTCACGTCAACCTCGTTTTCCTCAATGATATCTTTAACATTCCTGTATACACACAAAAACGCGGAAGTGTCCTTGATAACTCAACAATATGACAGGTTAATGTCAAGACCATAAAATAAAATAAATGTATTTTGCCAGCTTTTGATAGCGTGGGGCTTTAAGAGCATTGTGCTGTGGGCGGATGGGGCGCGTTCCACTACTGTTTTGTAGCTGCTGTCCGCCGTCTGTGGGCTTCATTCCATTTCAGATTGCCATCCGTCTGCCGTAACTGAATCCAAACGCCAGTAATAAATAAATAAATAAGAAGATAAAAATAAGGCTGAGCACGGAAGAACCAGAGAGGAAACACCATCACATGGAGCCTTCTGCCCCTGGCAACCCGGCCACCCTCCACTCCACCAGGGGAGAGTGGACCCCAAGCCAGCGCCACAGAACCAGCGGCTGCCCCGCTGGTTATACGTCCGACCGTGGCAGCTGTCACACAAACCGCTGCTGAAAATTATACATTTTGATACAGGTAGGCTATATACATATTGCAAAACTCTGTAAAAGTACACCAAAGCATATTTTCGTTTCCAAATATTTATTTGAAAACGAAACCATTCATACGGTCAATATAAAACATTTTGTTAGTAATAAAAAACAAATGTAATCTCAATGTGAGCCAGCTGGCGGGACTGCGGCTGAACCACTTTCAATGTTCATTCATTCATTCATTCATTCATTCATTCATTCATTCAATCGCGTGTTCAATGTGTGTGTGTGTGTGTGTGTGTCAGAGAGGAGTATCAATAAAAAAAAAGCAATTATTTCGGTGTTTATTTCTTTTATTCTTCCGTTTTTTTTAATTAAAATGCGTAATATAGCTAACAATATTATAGACCAAATGTTAATCTAATTATTATTGTAGAATGTATTTAGCAAATCACCACTCTCAACTGGAGACAGCAGCAAAAAAAAAAAAAAAAAGGCATTATAAAAAGCCGACAAGTCGTGTTAATTAATTGACGTGAGACATTGAAGAGGTTGTCTCCTATAGTCTGTAATTTTTTATTTTTTTATCATAACTTCTCGGAAACTCAAAAGTAGAACATGCTAAAGTAAATACAATAATAGGCTAAATAGTATCTAAGCAATAATAAAGTGTCTAAACAATAATAAATATTATCTAAGTTATCTATTAGGCTACAATTCCACTCTGTAAATAGATTTTAACATTTCAATATGATTTTAATATTATTTTTGCTTATTTCATTATTGTTATTATTGGTTTTACTTTTTAGTAGTATTGTATTGTCTGAGGATGACTCATTTTACTAACTATCTACAGTAAAAAAAAAGATAAAAACAAGCAAAGAAACAAACAAAACTCATTTTATACACGGGGCCTTCAAAGTGCTCTCTGAAACTACACCTGGCATGGCTTGTGTCCAAAAAATGAAAAAATCTAAACTTCGTCGTAGAGCTAAACCAAATACATCACTGGAAAGGTCTCAACCTGGAGAGTAACATATGTCAGTATGAAGATTCTACATGGCTCCTGCTTTCAGCCATTGACCTTTGAACCTTGACCTCAGTGCATGTTTGAGGGCTTATAACTCAACAACGAAAGGGGGTACAGACATGGACAACTGTTATAGAGAGCTCTTGATCTCAGCTATCATGTGAGTGTAGTCAACAACTGTGGGTGCTGTCAGATATGGATAAAATATGTATAAAATTAATTTTCACCCATTTAGAAATTAGATATTTAAAATCTGATTTCACAAATGTGTTTACCATCCCCTTAAAGTCCACAGTGTACTCTCAATTCAATATTTACAACTTCCAAATCTGGGAAAAACACTTAGATTTTTAAAAAACTACAATTCCCTGGAACCGCGCCATGCAGTTTGATACATATCAGCAACATAGTTGTAGTTCTTCTGATTTGCAAAGTAGGGCTCTAAATAGGGTTGTAAAAAAATATATCTACTGAGTATATCTAATATCAAGTAAAGCCGAACTAGTTATTACACTCCACCTAGATGAACTATGGTAAGAAAAAGTAAAGATGTCCGCTAATTTTCGATATTTTAGCTAATACACTAGAAACGGCGTTTTTGGGACAGTAGGTTCGTTTGCAGCATGTAAAATAGGGTTGTAAAAAGCTAGATCTACTGAATAAATCTAATATCTAGTAAAGCCGAAGTAGTTATTACACTGCACCTAGATGGACTATGTTAAGAAAAAAAGCAAGGATATTGGCTAATCGTAGTTATTTTAGATAGTACTCTAAAAACGGCGTTTTTGGGACGGTAGGTTTTTTGCGGCTTGTTGTAAAACAGGGTCGTAAAAAGATACATCTACCGAGTATATCAAATGTCTGGTAAAGCTGAACTAGTAATGACACTGCACCTAGATGAAATATGTTAAGAAAAAGTAGGCATGATGGTTCATTTCAGATATTTTAGCAAGTTCTCTAGAAACGGCGTTTTTGTGATTGAATATTTGAATAGGCTATAACAAATATCTAGAACAGCCCAACTATCACGTTATTATCATTATTATTATTATTATTGGTGGGAAATTATAACAGGGGAATGTATTTGCCGTTTTAATATCAAGAACACTTCCGCGTTTTTGTGTGTATACAGGAATGTTAAAGATATCATTGAGGAAAACGAGGTTGACGTGACGTGATTGAATCAGGGAATCTGTGTGTCCACCAGGGGAGAGGACCCTAATTGACTTTACATTGGCATTGTTTTCGTGGTGGCAGCACGTAATTTCAACCCATTACGTGCTGCCACCACGGAATGCGGTGTTAAGAGGTCGTGGTCATTTCACGTATTTCTGTGAGATCAGGTTGACCAAGTCTGTTGGATGTTAAAATAGGACATTGTTTCCTAACAGGTTAGCCATAAAAGTTTAGAAGATAGGCTTATTCACTTTCTTGCAAAGAGCAAGAAAAAAAAAATCAATATAACTCTGGTGTCTGTGCATTAAGTGTGAAGCTAGCATTTGCTTAACTGGAAGCAGGGGAAACAGCCAGCCTGGCTCTGACCAATGGTAACAGCACCTTGAAATTTCACTTACAAACACACTTTATAGAGCCAGTAAGTATTTGCTCCTGCCTCTCTTTTTTTAATCCATTTATTCACCAATTAGTGCATGCACATACTGACAGTATGGATGTACTAGCTGTGAATAACTGTAGGGCATGTTCTATTTGGGTATGAATGCAATTTAGGCAAGCTTTGCTGGATGGGTCTGGTTTAGTATTAGAAATTCTTCCTATTCATTATTCCATTCATTATATTCATATATTCCCACTCCCACATACACATATGTTTCCCCAAGTACATGCTTACGTTTATGTTTGCACCTAGGTTGATTAGCGCCTTCCTCTCGGCTTAATGCTAAGTTAATCTTTCCAGCACATTTCCCAAAATAGTTCCCCCACAACCTTTATATCTGAAAACAGAGAAAAGGGCAATGAAACTTTTGTCTTACTGTCAATGAGGTAGAAACTTAGATAGTAGTTTTATGGAACAGGTTTCACTAATGTAAACAGATTTTAAACTGTATTTTTGATTTTAATGTACTAAATAGTTTCGTTTAGACAGAATTGTTAAAAGATCTGGGGTAAATGCAAATTCAGCCTTGTACTTCACAATTCAAACAGCTGTGAGACTATTCAGTCACTCACAGAAACAGGTGGACGGCAGCTATAGATTCACAGTTCACCTGCTGATGTAATGTGTAAATACTGTATGAATTCAGGCCATGTCAATATAAGGTCCCATTATGCAATGGATTTCTGCAAACACTAAACTGGTGCAAAGACTTGTTTCCATCGTATGTGCGTGTTGTTATTGGAACGTGGCTGGATAATGGCAGCGAAAATTGGATTAGTTGCCTTACAGACCAAACACACCAGCTGTTTAACAGTGATTCTCTCTTACACTCTGGTTTCTGTGAAGAGCACTGTCACCACCATTCATCTCCTTTAGGGAGAATGTATCTGTGTGCCTGTATGTGTGTGTGTGTTTGCATGTGTGTATGTGCACAGTTGTACAAGCACAGCTGTATTTTCAGTCTACATGAACTACTGGAGCACACAGTAATGTAACCTCAGGCCCAAGGTCAGTTTTAGCCCATATGACCCATCGCACACATACACAGATGACACACACAGATGTGTGCATGTGCTTTTCTCTATCTCTCTCTGCTACACACACACACACACACACACACACACACTCTGTCTAACAGCATGGAAAAGTGGCAAGGTATGAGAAAAATGAAAGAACAAAGCAATGTCAGGGGGATTTTCTCACATTATTTGTGTTGAATTAATTTCTGAGTGATGTAACTGAAGCACCGTCTGTCTTCTCGGTTAATTTTTCATCTCCTGAAGGCCAATTTGCTCATAAAACAGCAGTAAGATTATCACATGTAACATTTGGATGTATTGCCTCCTTCCGTCATGTCTCTGTGTAGGTACAGTATAGCCTAACCATCCATCTCTATTGTGAAAATGTTACTTTATAGTTTGAGTTACTGTGATGCTAGGTCCCACTGAAATGTCATTTAAATCACCAATGTAAGTGCCTTAAGGTTTTTACTACTATGCCCCTTCTACCACTGCACAAAAGAAAAACATTAACAACCGCTAACATCTGGCTTTTGTATTTAATGGGAAAGGTTACAATCAGCGTTCGCTCCTGGGTTTAATGACTCTGCCGTAATCACAGTATTTATCAGCTCCAGCTCTGAATACAACACCCGGGTGGACACGCTAATTTTAGCATCTTTAGCAGTGAGGTGCAATGACACACCGCCATAAAATATTGTCAATCTCTGCCAAACAGTGCTCGAAACTCTATCCAAATTTAGTCGCCACCGAGTTTGAAATAGTGTGTAAATAAGTAAGCGATATTAAAAAAGAGTAACCATGGCATTTTCACTGGTCTCAATGCTGCTTTACTGTTTACTAACCTGTTTTCCAGCCCGTCTGTGTATCCGTGATGTCTAACATGACACATCAGTAAAAAAAAACAAAAACAAAAAAAACAGAAGGCATATCCCTCGACTACAGCCCTGTCCGTGGTTCTAGTCTACTGGCAATGAGAAATGAGTCTATCAGCTATTTTAAGCTGGTGTCTCTGCGTTTAAACAACCCACATACACATGCAAATTTTGATGGAAAAGGCCTATTAATGAGACTTGGAAAATGGACAGTGTAACCGGTGTTGCTCTAATATGCTGCCACATTTGCTTTGTAGCGGCTCCCATTTCTGTTTGCCATAGAGCTGCAACGATTAGTCGACTAATCGATGACTAATCGACTATTAAAATAATCGGTGACTATTTTAGTAGCTGACTAATCAGTTTGAGTCATTTTTCATAGAAAAGTACTATAAAAGTACCCCAAAATTCTCTTATTGCAGCTTTCAAATATTGGCAGCTTTACACACTCTCCCATGACGGTGAACTAAAACCCTTTGGCGCGAGTACGAAACAAGACATTAGATGACATAATTTTGGGGTTTGGGAGAGACAGACCGACATTTTTCAACATTTTAACACATTTTGCAATCGACTAGTCGACTAATTGAAGAAATAATCAACAGATTAGTCGACAATGAAAATAACGGTTAGTTGCAGCCCTAATCTGCCACCTTGGCCGGCTTGTACTGTACTGTACTGTGTGTAATGGCAGAGTAGACAAACTGCTTCCTGTTTACATCTGCACAGGCATGCAGTGTAGCCTATGTGAATGGTCGTGTGATATGTGTTTTCAGGCATGTTAGAATGGAGAGAGATTATTTCTTAAAACACTCCTATGTACATGGGGGTCATTATAATTTTAAAACACAGGTTCAGAATGAAAGCATATTAGTGTGGATGTGGCCTTAGTTGCTCTCTGCATCTCTGTCGTTGCCCCCTCCCTCCTGACCCTTCGAGAGATCACAGCTTGTGTTGGCAGCCTATCGGACTGTCAAGAACAGGAAGCAGCCGTGCCAGGTTTCACTGGAGAAACACAGCAGTCAGATGAAGCTGTGGTCTCACTGTTAGCAGGCTAATGGTCTGCTCTGACGCTGTGCCATAGCTTCCTTTTCTTTAATGGGCTCTCGGGGTCATTTATTCATTCAGTTTCAACTAACTGGATGGTGGAAAAAAAGTGAAAGAGAAAGCCTGTGGTTTTACATGTGAGCATGTGCACGTGTGAACTCATTACCCAGTGTGAGTCACAGTTGTGTATCCCCATGCCCGTGCTGTATGCCTTATATGCAGATAGATTGTTGAGTGTGTCATATTTTCTGATGACTGTGCCTACTGACCTGCATAAAACAATGAAGCCCATCTACACAAGCCCCGCATCTCTTCCATCAGCTGGCCCCATTCTAAATGAGTACACATGAGGGGAGTTGTGTATATTCATTTAGCCGGAGCTGCATGGGTCACTGGACTGATGACATATGGCTTTTTGCTGAATCAAACATACTCCTCCTCCACCCCTCAGAGGCAACCGCCACTGAACTGCTCCAGTGGGTTTGGTCACTGGCCAAAAGGACAATGTTTTGTTTGCATAGGGCAGCTCATGTTTTTAAGCATTCCTCCCACTGCAACAGCTATAAGTTGTGTTTACATGTACTTATGTAACTGTTGGATTTCAGCAATAATATGACTTCTTTTACATCAGAAATGAGAAACCTGGTGTGTGTTTGACAAAGACTCAGACAGGAAAATAATGCTGTGACATAATGATTAAGTTAAATAATGAATGTGACTAAAACTCAAACTAATCAATCATAGTAAGTCCAAATGAGTCAGTTTCAGTGGCTGAACAGTTAAAGTCACATCAGCAAACATTTGTAGCGCTTGGCAACGCTTAGTAGCTTATGATATCCTATGAAAATGCACACAAAACAGTTTGTATCCTACGAATTTGCACCTCACGAACTGCGTTACATCCTTAGCATAAATTTACATAACCTTAAGTCATGGAGGTTGGTTTAGGAAAAGAAAACTGTTGAGAATGTACCTTAAAAAGACTTAAAGTTCACATAGTTTCAAACATGCGTCCTGCAAGGCTGTAGCCATGGAGTCAACATTGGGAGGGACCAAATCTGCTTCCATGTTTACTCCCGTCAGCGCAATAGTCACGTGATCACAGCCTTCAAAAGAATGTGGGTTATGCAGGAAATACTGGTACATGATTAGAAAGGGTTTGTACACATTTAGGTGCATTACTTTTCATAGGAAAACATATGAACACTTCATGAGAACAACCATGTTTGTTCCATTGACTAATACGAAGCTAAGTTAACCGCCTGGAAAGAACAGAAAACCAGAGAGTCAAAAATGAAGGAAAACTAGCACGTGTTGCACCGTCCACTTTTATTTAATCTTCTCTGCTGGCGTATAAACTCCTAAAAAGGGGGTTTTAGACGTGTACAAGACAGGAGTTACACATCTCTTGAATCGTCTGTGGGAACTTACTGTATTGTACGGTTAGCAACTGAGCTGCTTTTTGTTTTTGAGAACTTTATGTTTCCCTTTTACTAACTCTTTATTTAATTAAATGTACAGGTCAGAGTACAAAATATTGGGGAGTAAACGGTGCAGTACAAAGTAACTGGAAAGAAATTAGGATTCCTACTGTGACAAACTAGCGTTAGCATGTGGCTTTCAAGTGTGTTAGTCGTTAGCTCTCCAGCTACATTAGTTCACCAGTTCGCACTGGGTGTAGTCCCTTTATACTTAGGTCACTGCAATGCATGTACACACCTTACATATCCCCGCTTATACTGATTTCTTTTAGTAACCATGCCAATTAAGTTTACAGGGCATGTAAACAGTTTGGTGGGACTGTGCTTTCATTTATTACAAAACAATATTGTCACAATATCTCATTTCTGAACATTTGTACTGTGTATGATGCCTAAATGATCCCGAACTCTGTTTTTTGACACTAGACAGTTACTGATGCCTCCAACAAAACTTCAAACATCAGACAAACAGCCAGAGCTGTTGCCAAGATTCTGAAAATGCAGAGGTAATGAGTCCCAGTGCTCCCATTACAGCCTCACTCCCTTCAAAATTTGCCCCAGACAATTAAAGCTGTAAAAAGTCAAAATCATCGGAACTGTTCAGTTTTTTTGCTCTAAAGATTATTTCACTGAATGAGGTCTTCAGCTTGAAAGCCTTTTTCACACTACAGTGAATTGGCCTTTAAAAAATGTCACCATGAAAAACTTTAACACATTCAAACTAAACAACAAAATGGACCCTCCAGAACAACTCATATGAGGGTGAAATATTTCATTTGAATTTTTGCTGATCTACCACTATTCAAGTTGAGTTTTAGGCACAAAAACATCTTGTGAGGAAACAACTGTGGCGCAGGTTACCTCAGAAATTTGTGAGGATAATCTTTCTAAAAGCCCCAAATTGAGCCAATTACAGAGAGGCCGAGGATGACATTAGTGTTGGTTGTGCTGCAGGTATGCACACTGCCCTAACTGGTCAAATACTGCTGCTTTGTCAGTGATTTCAGTGTCAGACAGAAGCAACCTTTCATGCCAGTATGATACGCCACAGGGCGGCGTCAGTGTGTAATACCACCTGGACGGTGTCAGTTTCAAATGTCGCAGGTAAAAGTGTAAAATAAGGGGCTGGAGAGTCCCTATAGGGCGGGCAGTAGGGGAGATGGATGGGACCAACAAACCCCAGATTTTCCCCTGGGAACCTGATGTTTGCTTTTTTTATGAATGTTGACCCAAACCATATTGTTTTTTGCTAAACCTAACCACATGCTTTTGTTGCACAAAAAAATAACGGTAAAAGGTGAGGTGTTTTAACACAGTTGTAAGTTTATTTTGAAAAAGACTGTATGCATTGACTGATATTACAGACACTGGCTTATGAATGGCCCACTGTCGACTGACTATTTTGGAGGGTTGTAGTCTCAAATTTAGGAAAAAAGAAATGAAAGTTACATCCCAACAACATTTATGAAACCACAAACATAAAAGATATTAACCCTCATGATGACCCATGAGAAGATGATAACAGCTGAGAAAGACGAGCAGAGACCAGAGAGGAACAGCAATTTTAAAAAAGAGGAGAGCGTGCACTATATTAGCATGAAGTGCGTTCAGGCGCAAACTGGCCAGAAGTTCAAGAATTTGTGAGGTCATGTGGGGTCTGGTCTTTCTTCGACCTCAGCCTCGACATTATAAATCCTTTGTTATCACCCTGTTTTATAAACCACGTGTATCCTTCCGCTAACTTCGCCAAGTCTGTCACTGGCTCTCCTCGTCAGCTCGATCTGGGCCGAATGCATTTACAATGAGTGTCAGTATATGGGTGGACTACAGTTGTAATGTCTACTGATTTGACCGCTAAGATGCGAGTGACGGCCAGCTGGACTGCAGTTATTTTTAGAACGTGCCCTGCAGGCGATTCATTGGTTCCCTGCAGGCGACCAAGCACTCACAGACACCATGAGCAACATTTAAAAAAATAAAAAAGGGAATTGTTAAACACATACTCAGTGTACATAAAGTGTGATGTGTGTGAATATGCAGCATGAGCATAGTGTGCTCCTGTGAGTAAGGTCTGCACGTTGTAATTTAGTTCTGTGTTTGAACACAGTTTTTCAATTGAAGTCACAATAGGCGTCAGGTGATCATTACATCGATTTCTTTTTCCTGTTAATGAGTTTCCTGCTAACATGTTGTGTCACTTCAAATTTGGTTTGTCAAGTTTGAGCCACTTGAGAGCAAGTTCCCAGGCTGCTTTTTTGTTGCCAGTCCGTCCCTAAGTGCACTTTTGAGATTGTGCATGTGTGTGTGTGTGTGTGCGTGTGTGTGTGTGTGGTCAGACAGTGTCCCTCAACCCAAGACCAACTTCCCTCCTTTCACGGAGTAGTTCTGAGAATGATGCCAAATACTTTAATTGTCTGCAAGCATCCTGACCGTAAAAGCGCACCCTCCTCCAAATAGAGGAGTCTGTTGTCTACAGGATAAATGAATCACACTGCCAGTTTTACACACACACGCTGTCTATTGCAATCAGTTTCCTCACTCACGACCCTACCAATTAAGTTGTTCAAGAGGGCAAAGTGAATAAAGACAGGCTCCCAATCAGAGCGAGGGCTGCTGTATTTCTCTGTATCGCATTTAGGAAAGAGGAACTTTAGATCCTGTTTCAAACACCAGAGCAGAGCGACAGATGAGAGAAGAGGAGAGAAGAGAAAGCAAGTTAGGAAACAGTCAGTGTAAAAAGAGAATGTAGTCTCTCTCCTTGGGTGACACACTGCAAACAGCTGACATGTTGCATGTGGTTTACAGGTCTGAGTACAGTTGGGCTAATCTATTAAAAAGAAAGAATAGGTTTGGAAGACTCTGTGTGGATTACATTCTTGGCCATGACTTGAGTCTGAACTGTAAACAGGAAGGACTGTCTGCACACTGTAAGTCGCTACATTTGAGTAATTTTTCAGTCATGACTGACAAATATTTGGGAATGAAGTTATTTTAGATATGCAAGTAGGCCCTGTGTTTTCACTGCACTCATGCAAGGCTGCAAGGAAAGCTTTATTGCTTATTCTCCCATATTAATGCAGCTGTCTTTAGCGAAACCAAGTGTATAAGTGCATGAAAAATTGCTGCTTTTTTTTTTTAAGCATTTAGTCTCAGTGTTTGGTACTAAACTCTCAGCAGGGGTGTAGTGCTGCAGGAGCACACCGGAACGACGGTCTGCCACCTTTTTTCTCCAAGTGAGGAAATAGAATATTCACAGTTTGCATTATCCGGTTGAAATCCAATCATCACTCAAGCATATGTTGCTGACATTTAAGGTGTGTTTGATGATTCACAATATCATGTCTTTATCTCAGTCTGTTACCAGCCAACTGTTTACTAGCAAAGATGAAAAAGCAGCAAAATATCCTTTCATTTTATGGTTATAGCTGACTTATGTTTGTATATTTGCCACTGTAGGAACAGTGGTTACATAAGCTTTAAACTGAGCCATCCATGTGTTTGTCATAGGTGCACTCCATCACTTAAACAAATAGCACTACACCCCTATGTTTCAGTGGTGCTTTTATAAAGATCCCTTGTTAACCACAGTGAGTCCTGTGGTTGACTGTATTTGTCACTGGATTATTTGTTAATGAAGTTAAAGTATAAATTGGTGGTGATCTTTTTTCTGTGTAAATCCAAAATACATTTCAGGGTCCAAAAAAAGTGCTGTCTGATGGCAGACTCCTCTCATCATCAGGTGTTTAGTGTCAGTGACCAGTGTTTTGAAACCAGACAACCTAAGGCATCCATTGGTACCAACCATGTCGACATGGCTTGTGGTGAAGGGGGCTGAATAATGGTCCAAACTTAGGGTAAATTTTGGTGTGTGAATAACTGTCATGACCTTTTTGAAAGAGTTCCCTTGAACCCTCACCTCAAGATATTCTAATGAAAATGGGTTCTTCGAGTAGCCACGAGTCTCCCCTAAACTTCAGTACACTTGTTTCCAGTAAATGCGGTGGTCCTCACAATCAGTGTACTCCTTCCAATTAAAGCTGTATATTTGTCTTTGTAAAGAAAAGGACAACCAGCCTCTCTAAGGAACAATGAATCCCTACCACATTAAAACAAGATTGTTGTGGAACTCCAGATGTTTACTGTATCCATATTAGTCTATGCATATCAGATAATTAGCAACATTAACTGTTAAATAGGATAAAGTATATCAATGTGATTTCTTAGCTCTGCACATTGACAGAGCTTTCATGGTATGGTCATTTACACATCTACAGGTGTCTATGAAATTATAAACTCAGGGTGCTTTCACACCTGAACTTGTTTGGTTCAACCGAACTCAGGTCCATTTGTGTGGTTAGTGCAGTTGGTTCTGGCTGGTGTGAAAGCTGTCAGTTGAACCCTGGTGCGGACCAAACAACCAAACCTTTATCGCTCAAAAAGGTAAGTCTCGGCCAGCTTCCAAATGGATTCTGGTGTGGTTTGTTTGTTTGTTGTGTGAAAGAAAACAAACCAACCACAGAATTTTATGATAGCAGATATGTGATTTTAGCATGATTTCAGAGCCACACTGATTATAAATTCATCTGCTGATAAGAAATCTGTCCATGATCTCATAATTGATCCTGATAAAGGTCTCGTACATCCCATAACCTACAGTATTTATGCCAATGCATACAGTACTGTACCAGTCGTAAGTTTGGACACACTTTC
This sequence comes from Epinephelus lanceolatus, assembly GCF_041903045.1. Taxonomy (NCBI): domain Eukaryota; kingdom Metazoa; phylum Chordata; class Actinopteri; order Perciformes; family Serranidae; genus Epinephelus; species Epinephelus lanceolatus. Next base: position 13,420,462 of record NC_135734.1, read on the forward strand.
CCATTTACTTGAATGAAAAAGTGTGTCCAAACTTTTGACTGGTTACAGCACATGTAACCATGGTAACACATATGCACGTCAGTGAGGGTATTTTCCCTGATTTAAAAGCTATTGAAGCTGCCATCATTGTATCCGACTTTGTGTATTTTGTCTGTTCATTTAGTCCATTAAAACATGTGTGACAGTGATCCCACAGTGTTAAGACCTGAGTCATTACTGTGCAAGACGCCTCCTTTTCATCCTTTCTCTATTTTAGTCATCATTCATAACATGCGATTGATTTACAGTCTAATGATAGCCTATAATGCTTACAATCAGTTATTTCTCTATGAACTCTTTGTGAAACCAAACATAAATATAAACACTTAAGAACCATTAAAGTGCTGCTGCATAAATGACTGTCAGTCGCCATGATTTCTCCACGTGGGTCCTGATGATGCAGGATGACAAACACCAAAACTGTCCAATTACAGAGTCAGAACTTTGTTTGTCAGCGTTAATAGGAAGAGGCCCAGAACTGAAATGCAACAATGTGTCATTTTTTCCCTCTGGTGCGACCAAATGAACCGAACTACAGGTGCAAAAGCACCCTCAGATTCAATAACTCCTATTTGACTGAGATCACTGAATAGAAAATAAAGCACAGCACCGGTGAAAAGATGCTGGAACAGAAGAGTAAAGGTCACTTTTCATCCTCATCATAACAAACACAGTCCTCCAGCAGATCACAACAAACCAAAATAGTAAAAGGACCCAGCACTGTTACTCAGCTTGCGGCACAAAGAGGTCTTTGTATTGTTGTTTTTCAATGCAGAAGCCAATTTGCTTGAGTGGATTACATGTCTGTTTTAGACCGGTGTCAAATGCAGTGTACTATTGTTCATTTCAGCTCTTAAATGTGTGCTGGAAGTACCCCCTTCCTACAGTATAGCAATATCCAGCTGAGACACTAGGAAGTCTGCCGTCATAAAGGCCGCCTAACGAATTCTCAAAGGGAAAAACATCAGCCACAAACACAACAGCACTTTAGCCAGCCTAGTAGTATTGATTTCTCTCTGCACAGTAAGCCTCTTTCCTCCTCCATTCTCAACGTGTAATTCTGCTTTATCTGATTGCTTTTTAGGCTACCAGTTCCCTAAACTTATAGGCTTCACTGATATTGTATATTTTGTCTGACACAGTTAACTGAGGTCAGGTTTTTCTATTCACTCTGGCTTTTATCACATAGTATCATTACTAGAATATCTGCAGTGAGCTGAAAGAAAACTGCATGCTGCAGTAAATTATTGCTGTTAAGACAGCTTTATAGTCGATATAAATGTTAGCGGTACCTTTATTGTCGTGATGGATGAAATTGGTCATTACTGGGCCATGATTGTGTGTTATTAACAACACTAAAAGGTTGCCATACACTTTTAGCAGTGTTGTGTAGCAGCTGCTTTTTTCTACCAAAAGCATGTTTCCCTGCCACTGAGGAATCACATGAGCTGAATTTGATTGATCTCTAAAGGCTTCTCCTTTTCAGAATTAGAAATCCTCCTTTTCTCTGTACTGATCTGGGGATTATTTGCTTCCACCATTGCCTTTTGAGCTGCCTCCTCCGCTCACTGTTCAATTTATGGCTGCCACCCACACTTTTCTGACTGTGAGGATGCCTTTGGTATTTTCCCTGAACTCCCGGGCCTTTGTGCATATGTAACACCTTTATATATGTAGATTTCACCTCTAGAAATAAAAGTGCATAATTAATTTGGTTCCGTAATATAAGTCACTATTATTTAACCTTTTCAATTAAACCACCTGTAGTAAAATCTAAAAGGGTTTTGTAACAAAACCTTTCATTGATTAAAGGTGTCCCATGGGGTTATTACAGTCAGTGTTACTCACCAAAACACACTGTGTGTATCCTTGACATTGAGTGTTTTTCCTTTCTCATAAGACATTTCAAAGCCAGTTTCTGAGTATTCCAAATCCAGCATTGTTCAGTAAAATACTGTAGTGTGAAACCATTGGCAGGATGGTGTACTGCGTCAGCTGCTTACATGCATATGCATCCTGTGCGTGAGATAAACAAAATGGGGACCCACTCAGAGAAAAACAGCTCCTTAGGACTACTGGAGATTCAGCATCCCACAGGGAACCTGTAAAGCTCTTTGGTTGTAAAGTAACACAGAGTCATTCAACCAGAGCTGACCGGCTGTGCTGAGGAGACCGCAAATCAAATTGCTGTCTTACTTAGTTTCAGAGCCATTAAAACAATAACTTTGAAAACTTTTCCCTTTGCTTTTTTAATCCAGACTCTGTTTGACTCCCTCCTTTCATCCAGCTCATGCTATTCATTCACTTCTTTTCTGTTAAAAAAATGTTTTTTCCAAATGAAGGGTTACAAATTCATTGATGTGCTTGCAGCTACAATGTCACAATGTATTATTAGCTTAAACTGAAACTGTCTCAGTTCACTAGAAATAGATTTTGACAGAGTAGTGTTGTCTCAAATTAAATAAGGCTGATGCGTAACGGAAATGATGATCACAAGATTTAAAAGACTTTTTTCTTGTGCTTGGCAAATTTCAGTCAGGTTGTTTGCGGTCTGTGTTTGCTGTATCTGCTTGTGTGCTCACTGGACTTCCTCTGTAGGCCTATTTATTAAATTATTGTATTAACAATTAACAAGCCTTCATGGCACGTTTCTATGTCTATGAATGTCCTGTACTGGCTGGCTCTGTCACCAGGGGCCTCATTTATAAAGCTTGCTTACACAAAACAGGGCTTGAAAGTGGCGTACGCCACTTACCACGCAAAGGTTGTGATTCATAAAAATAAACTTGGCGGGAGAATGTGCGCACCTGTAAGCAAACTCTGAGTCATGTGTGCACACATTTTGGAAGACACTGGGAAGTGGCGACGCAGACAGCGAGGTGGAGAAGTGGAGTCAGATTTTATTATGTCTCACACAAATTTAATGTCACGCTATATCCACCTTAGATCCACGTTATCATTGAAATTAAATCCAGCAGCCTTATTTTGTGCTTGGAGTGAGTGATAATTGTTTCATAAAAACGTTGTAAAATCCAACTCAAATCCTGAATTGAAATTCTTTCTAAATACGTATTTAATCCGCACTGCCTCTAACGTCTCATTGTCCACTCTGTGAGCGCAGGAGGGGGAGAGGACGGCGTGACTGCATGGAATATATTTATTTATTTAGCTAAATATTTCCAGTGCATTTATCATGTCTCGAAATACAGCCATTAAGCACAACTGTTACATTCATTTCATCAGCCCTACTTAGACATGTGCTATTCATGACAAAACCGGCATGAAGAAACGTGTTCGCCTATTACACTTTAATCTTTGAATTGTATTTCAAATTACACGTTGTATTTTGGGACAGGGATACCACTGGTTCATGCTGTAATTCAGGCCGGGAGTCTGATCAGACTAATTGCCATAAACATATAAATACTGTGGTGACCCTCGTGCGTAATTGCGCAAGATGGCACTGGCACATACTCCTTTTTGCCTCCACCTTAAATAAATGTGATTCTTTATGTCGCACATCAATGTCAAACATCCTCAAATTTAAAAGCAACACTAACTACATGTTGGTAAAGGAGTAGAAATATTTGGTCTACCTTTAGATCAGACCACTTTTTTTTTTGTTCTGTCACTGTCCATGCAGTCACACAGACACAGCTGACAGCATCAGCAGTATTGATGTGTTGCCACTTTTTTTCGCTTTCTTTTATTATGTGATCCCGCTGCTGTGGCCACCAAATAAAATCTTTCTTCAGTCCTCCACCTCCCGTTAAAGGGTCTCTAGCTCAGTCTCAGAGAAATTCCGTTTTTTGGTTCGTTTCTCACCCCTCGCCTTGACTCACACAACACTCGCATGCCGGCTTATTTATATGCAGATCGCATTCATGAGGTGATTTCCATGACCATTTATGGTTGAACTAGGGCGTGTAGAGGGCGGAATATGAGGCGGATCTGGGTGCGCACAACTCCAGGAGGTCTGTGATTTATAAAGAGAACATTGCGTGCAAGTGTGCGTGTGCACGGTTTTATAAATCAGATTATTTTTTGGCGCACGCCATTTTCAGCTTTTGGGCGCACGTCAACTTTTAGTATGAATCCTAAGCACTCTTTTATAAATGAGGCCCCAGATGATCTACCAAGTTTATGATAGTATATGATAATCTAACACTAAAATCTTCACTTGCAATTTAACATGCTTAAACACCAAACCACACTATGCCCACAGATCATTTTGCCTGCGCCAGAACACATGTAACGTCAGTGCCTGATCAAGAAATGTGCCACTATTAGCTAAATAGCAAGCTAGCGTTAGCGTTTGTGTAATTTTTTTTGTGATACCAAATTATTACAGAATTAACCCAATAAACAGACTGATGTCCTGTCTCCAAATATATAATATTAGTACATAGCTTTATACCTGAGAACAGTATAGTGGCAGTAAAAAGTACACATGTATTTGCACTATGCTACAGTGTTGTCCATGGTCATTGGCCGACATTTCACAAGTTTGAAATGGGTTTATGGTCTTGCTTCCTCTGTGACATAGGCAAAATGGCAACCATTGAGGGTGAGAAGTGTGTTATGTTCCACATTCAACTTTCTGATCATTCAAGCAGCAACCTCCAAGGCTGAAAAAGAAGCCTATGTGGAAGAGCCAAAAAACTGCCAAAACAGCTCCACCCTCTCATCCAAATATGGTCAATTCTGGCACCGAAAACCAAGATGGCCATGGCTGAATTCCCAAACTCGATGCTTCAGAACAGCAGTCCAATAGATGACATCACTTCCGTTATTTGTATAGTCTATGAATGCGCTTTATTTTGCTATATTTCAAAGTGTGAATGCACTTATGCACTCGAAATAGCAAGCACAAGGCCAGAAATATCTGATTTGCAGGACTTATTTAAGCCTACAGTTAGCCACTCTACCTCCAGGCTAACTCTGAACTAAGAGCCTTGCTTCCATGGCAACAGCAAGTGACACCTGCTGACCAGGGGCACCAAATGACAAAAAAAGAGGAAGATATGTCTCATGATTTGTGGCTTGGTAATAGGGTTGTGAAGCAAGCAATAAGAGGGGAGAGACCTTGGAAATATAGAGCAGTGAGGACACTGTCAGTCATCTCTGTTTGCCTAAGGAAACTGTCTGTGGGAATATTGACTGTCATCGCCTGCTGAATTTTCCCAGTAAATGATCCTTGTTACTGGTGAACTCTTCAGTGACTGAAATTGGTTTTTCAAAATGGGGGAGAATTCCAGAAATGTTTCATATACATGCTGAGGTGCTGCACTTACTGCTACCTTGTCTTATTCTTACTTTAGGTTGCATGTTGTCACTGTCCTCAGGATTCTCTACAGCACTGCAATTTATTGTCTTTTTCTCCTCATGTCATTGAGCTGCAGCATTGTCCTTAGTCATCTGAGTGGTGAGCTAGAGTTGACTGTGTAACAACTGCTGGTAAAAGGCGCAGCAGGGGACATTCACAAATCAAGCAGCTCATTTCACCGTCATTAAGTTCCAGTCATGGATATATTCTGAGCCAGTTAGCCTGAGACGTGTCTTTGGACTGCTGCTTTGCTTTAGTAATGTTACTGTCTGAGGATCGTTAGAATTACCATTGTTAACAGAGAGAGGGAGAGACGCACCAGGCGTGTTGCATGAATGTATAAAGAGAACAGCATTGGAGGCGGGGCCCCATTAATTCATACAAAAGTTTCTCAGTGGCGTTTAAAGCCAAAAAAGTTCGACTTTCCAGATATAAAATGACCTGGATCTTCTGAATCATTTGGCCCATAGAGCAAGCGCACTAGAGACTTCCACTGGCTAAGTGGCTAACTTCAGGTTTAGCGATCTGCTAACTTGAATGGAGACAAAAAAAGTTCAATTGTGCGTCTCTTCTAGACTTTCAAAATGTTCTTTGACCAAATGGATCAAACCTTGATAATAAAACAAGTCATTTCCTGGAGGTTGTGGCCCTCACAAAAATGCATCCACTAATTTACAGACATGTCTTTCCCAAATTAAGTCTATGGGAAAAAGTCCTCTGGGGCCCAATGGTATCACAAGACTGGCCTAGATGGTGTAGTTACATGATTTGGCCACTATGTCAAATTGGCTATGTTAAGTTTGGCACGCTTCCTGAGGGCCGGTTGTGTTGTCCAGGGCAGAAGTCGATCTATCTGATGAAGTGTTTTGTCCAGCCCTCCCATCATCTGCACTGGAGCAAATGTTACGCTACATCGCTATAGATGTGTGTGGGAATGTACCACATTATAAGTGTTACAATTATGTGCAGTACTTGCAATCTCGTACTTAGAAGGCAACATTTATTATTTATCAAGGCAAACATTTTCAGCCACAGTGAAGGGAGCTGACTGGGTTGACATGCCAAAAATTTTAGTTTAAAAAAAAGCCCTAATTTACCCAGAATTCATTGCAAATCAGTCCTCCTTAAAAGAACTAGACAGCTTTGTACCACAGACAAATTAAGACATCTATCTGAAGTGTGACTATAAGTTAGATATCAGGGAGGTTTCCTTTGTGGGAAATTGAACATTTTCTCACCATTGCATTTGCGATTCATCCAGTGTCAGGAAACAATAATAATCGTCAGTGTATTAAACCATGAGCTGTATTTTAAAATCCCATTACTTGACAATGCTGTATTATGTTTCCAGTTGTATTATGGAGTGGGTTGGAAGGTTACTGTCGCTAGTGGGAGCTACTGGGTATCGTTGGGATGGATTATCATTGCAGATCTGGAGGCTGCACACAGACACGTGTATGACATGTTCCTGATAGGGCTCAGGCAGCCATCTGACTTGCACTGTGCAGGTATCACCGCAGAAAGGGTCATCTGATATGAATACACTGGGATTGCTCAGACATAGTAATATCCTGATGGGTTATTGAGGCCTAAAAATAACAGTAGGGAATGTGCAGTCTTGCTGTAATTGAACCAACCACAGACATCTCTTCGGGCTTTCACAATAATGAGCAGAAGCACACACACATATGCACAAATTTGTGTCAGTAACAGAATCATAGAGGCCCCGTGAAACCCGCCTCTGTATCAGACAGACCAGAGAAAAAGAGAACAAAAAGATGAGTTGGAAAAAGAGTGCAGTAGAATGATAACTGGCTGGCTGTCGTTATGTAACCTACTGGGGGAAGAGAGCATATTGATCAGCTGCTTTCCTGCTGTTTTCTACCTCATTATCAGAAACACAAGACTGTCTTTGGTTAAGATGCAAATAAAGGTCCATCACAGAGGCACAACATGGTCTGCAGCTCGTGTTATGTAGGCAGTGAACTGGGGAGTGTTTACACTTTAGTTTCTTTAATTTGTGGTGTATGCTCTGTACATGAGGAAAAGTTCAGAAGTATTTTTCTGAATGCTTTGCATACAGGATATATATATATATATATATATTTAAGCAATATCACACGAGAGGGAGTGATGTTGTACTGTGATATCGTCACGGCTGTGATTTGGTCGTAGGCACAAGGCCGCAGGCCGACGAGGCCGCAGGCCAAGTGCCGAAGACAATCACAGCTGTGACGATATCACAGTACAACATCACAAGCTCGAGTGTGATATTGCTTTTATACAACAGTTCAACAGTTAAATAAGCAAGGCTGATTAAGAAATGTTGAAAAATTAGGACAAAATAGATAATTTAAGCGTTTTATTTGTCTTCCGCCAACAAAAATAGTTCCCTCAGGACTCCGCTGTCACGGTTGCTATGTAACGCAGACATGGTGCACCAGGCACTTACTCTTTATACACATTTATCTGCACATTTCCATTAATTGTGCAGCCGGTGAAATAAGTCTCTGGTGACTGCATGGTGGACTGTCGCTTCACAGGCACAGCTGACTCTGCCTTCTGATCTGACAGTATGTTGCTTTTCTCCAAGTCATTGAGCTCCGCTGATGAAACACTGACAAACCTGAATGTGTGCTCAGATGGACTCAGCTTCTTCTCTCCCTCATCTTCCTCTGATGACCATTCATAGTTCAATTCAAAACTTATTTTAGGAAATAAATCCATATTTTTGGCTGTTTGACAGTGGATGAATTAATTAGCCTACAACGCAACTGCTGACCTAACTGACACTAACCGTCAGTTTTGATTTGATTGTTGATTGCAATCAGCTGTGAGGCGGAGTGATACATACACAGTGAAATAACCGTGATGTTGTACTCCAATATCGTCACGGTTTTACTGTCTCTCGACCAATCAGATTGCAGGGCCGGAACTAACTGTTGTATAAATATATATATATATATATATATATATATATATATATATAACAAATATTGCACCTTTCATATTTTTCTTTGAGAAAAGCATCAAAGACTGTTTTGATGCATATGCTGCATGAATTGATGGATTGGAGAATTAATAGTACACCTTTTGATGAATGTCACTCTTTTTGTCTCTCTCTTCTCCCAGAGTCTGTTCCTCAGCAACATGCACAAGATGAAGAACTTTAAGAGGCGTTTTTCTTTTTCTGTTCCTCGCACTGAGACCATTGAGGAGAATGAGTTCACTGAGCAGATAAACCAGCTCAACATACAGCACACTCAGGGTAAGAACCTGCATGTCACTAACTTAAGTGTCATTCAGCCATGGGGGACCTCTTGGTAACCTTAATGATATACTGTGTGGGTCCCAAATTTAAAGAAATTCCTCCAAATTGTTGTTAAAGTTTTTGACATTAAACTGTGTTGGGTTGTTAGTACAATGGTTAAGGTCTAGTTAAAATTTTAAATTAAAACTTGGGCTGTTGCTTGAACTATAGATTGTTCTCACTCATTTTTGTATGCCTGCCGTCACCACAGACACAAAGACTATAGAAATGGAGAGTGAGAGCTTTTTATCTCTTTACATTTGCACTTTTTAGACAGAAGACTCTTTTTCTATTGGGATTTACTGGAAATGACAAACAATATAGCCAGCAGTAAGTAGGTTGTTCTTAGCACTGGTCATTTACAGCTCTTTGGTGATCTTTGTTCAGTCTGTTGCCACCTCATTTAGGTTTTTGTAGTTAAATGAGGAGATGTTGCGTAAATTCTTTATCCACTGTGGAGCTTTAAAAACTGGCAACAGGAATAAATAGAAACAGGGCAACAAAAGTTCAGCTCAAACCAGCAGCGCTGTGTCGCTTGCAGCCAGTTAGAACATTCCAGTAGAAAACATTGTAATCAAACTTGATGCTCGCTCATGTTGCATTCAGTGAGGACACGGTGTTAGAACCAGTGAAACAGAACAAAGAAAGTCATCCCTTTAAGTATTTTTAAAGACAGTAATTGTATTCAGAATTTAAACTTCAATTAAAACTGTAACTGTGACAGAATATAGTTATTTATTTTCTGAGTGAAGCAAAATCCGTCCTCGGGCAGATTTTTGCTGCCAAATTAGTGAAAAAAGATAGGGACTCTGGCATGATAGAGGAAACAGTTCATTTACACTTATGACCCAGATTATTATGACACAAAGCTGGTTGAAATTCAGCAGAGTATCCCTTTAAGCCTACAGAATGTCTCTCCTGTTACAGTTTGCAGGTATTTTGGTTGTGTAGGATACCATATAGAAATGTTTTTTGTAACTCCATTTCAATGAGTTCAGTGTTTGACAGGTTGGCCACAGTGGCTAAGAAAACAATTTTGTAACCAATAAACCATTGGTTAATTAAGCATGTTCAAAGTCCTAAACCCTGAGCTCCTCTACTTCCTTGTATCTTTTGGTCCCTGTGTGAATGAACAGCTCAGGTCTAATAATAGAGCACAACTGCAATCTCATTCTGGGTTTTAATGCCAAATACAAAAGCCTCCCTTCCTTCCGTGTCTGTAGCGGACCCTCGCAGATTAACTGGGGTTTTTCCGGCTACGACTGGTACCACCACCGAAGCTTAGTCACAGAGGATCAGCAGGCTTCAAAGGGAAATGAGGGTTATGGTGGGATAAGTGGTAGTAGATAATGCAAAGGAACTGAGTGCACTCAGAATTAGGTTCTTTGAGTGTCTCTGCTTTATGATGCAAAGTTTGACTGTGAAGATAGTACAATGAGATGGAATAACATGAATGAATTGCATTAATACATATGTACCATTAGATTGCAGAGTTACTAGGATGTTTAACTGCTTCATCTTGCATGATGTCATCACTGTGCATTGTTCTTTAATTGCTTTAAGCTGGAAAATAACGATTAGATTTTATGCCAAGACCGGTGCACAAGCATTAAAGTAAGCACTATGTACTGTGGTTTCATCAGACCTGTTTGTTTATCACATCAACTAATCATAATCAGGCAATTAAAGCCGCTGCCTCTTGTGTGAACATAGAGTTCTGTAAAGTGAGGCTGTTATTCGGCTGCCTGGCAGAGAGAAACAGCTGGATATGTAGTTTAACCCCCCAGAGTACATCTGTCTGCATCACTGTCTGTTCCTGAAGGTCAGGAAAGAGGTAACCAGACAGGGACAGACAGACAGGCAGAGAGAGAGAGAGAAAGGGGGGAAGAGGACAAAGACATGGAGGTAAACAACTGAGTGAAGAGACAGAAAGGAGACACAAAGAAAGACAGAGCATTTGACCTAAATCCAGCTGATGTTTACACTCACCTTTTCCCTGTTCATTTCTCTTTTCTGTCTTGCACTCTTCTGTCCCATGTGAGGGATTATATCATGCTGCTTACATCATACTGCTGTTTAAATGGAAAACATCCTCTGACATTTTTGCAAGGATATAATGATCTGAACACAACATGTGGTCCATGCATGTTTTGTCAGTAGATCCAGTGAATATTGAGGCTAATGTTTGGTAAAGGCATTATTTGGAGCACATATACACCATTAACATTGACTTTTGGTTTCACATGGGACATGAACTGCAGTCTCCAGGGTCACATCTTGGTTTCTTTGACCCATCCACCTCCCCTCCCTCCCATGCTATACAGACTTTCTTGCTCCTTATACTATGTCGGTTGCTCTCAGCATTAGGTGTTTGCTATGGATAAGTCTACAGTGGAGTTAACTGCAACCCGATGCGTCTCATCAAGATTGAAGTGTGCCTTTAGTGTCAATATCAAACGCCAAGGGGCGAGACAAAGAATTGCTGTTTGACAACCTGGGAATGAGAACAGGCTGTCATTTGACATTTTTGGAAATATGCTAATTGGCTTGATTGCAGAGAGTTGGTAATCATGCAACGTGTTAGTTAGCGAGCTTTAGAGAGGCAGGTAGGCTGATTTTTGAGCCAGGCTACCTGTTTCCCCTGCTTTTACAGAAAATTGTTCACAACTGTGCAAACAAATCTTATTAAATATGCAGCTCATGCTCGAGTGACTTTAACTTCACTCATCAGATTACTGGATTCTCTCATATCATCTCTCACATTTAAAAACACGTGCAGCTGGGAGACGCTGACACACAAAGAAAGTCAATCAGTCTCAGATCAATGAGCCCGATGAACTAATGGGCATTCCCTTAGGCACACAGAGATACACACATAAGATACAGCGACACATGAGCACAAAAATAAGCTGCTCTAGCTTCAAAGTGTATATGTGAAGGTGTGTGCGTCTGTGTATCAGTCAGTGTTAGAGGTAGCCAGGACTTCCTGCCTGACTAACTGCTAATATTTCACATTAGGCTCAATCCCCTTGTTTGCTTTCCATATATTAGTCCATTAAGCTGTTTTACTGAGCTCCAATATGAACATGAGAGTAATCACATATGCCACGGTGACACATCAGCGCTCTGATGAGAGATTTTTCTTAATCACAGTTGATACCAAAAATTCTCTGCAGAGAAGAAACAAATCCTGATTAAAGGGATAACAAATCAGTTATTAAAGTCTGTTGATTTGAATCGCTAACACATGACAGTGGGTTGGTTGAGTCTTCAATTGAATCGATTTAATTTATGTTTTATTTAAAAAAGATACAATGTAGATTAATCGACATTCAAACAAATGCACCTGTTTGCTGAAAGGCTATTGGCAGTTCCTTTGCCTGATATTTTATGAATTAATTCAATATGTATGCTGCAATAGTTAAAAACGTGGTAAAAAGACATACACACAATACAGTTAAACATATACAAGCTAAGCATATACAATATAGTTAAACAACATAAGTGGATAAAATAGTCAAATGATACAATTAAATTAAATAAAAGTAGCACCAGTGTTGACTTTGTTGGTTTTCATTAAGCCATTTTAAATTATAGAACCCTCTGGCACACAGTGGCAGAAAAAATAACCTTTATTACCAAGCAGGTGAGATTCTCTTATCTTGGTTATGTTGACTGGCTGTTGGCCAAAACACACTGCCATTTGATTTTACAGGAAAAACACCATTAGCTACTGTTCCCATAAACCTACCGCATAACCTGTTGACCACATGACAGTTTTAGCTGTGCCTCAGTTAAAGCTACTCTACAGAGTTTTCTTATGAATCAGATTTTTTTTTTTTTTTGTCTTTGTCAGATGTGAGCAACGTAGCAAGATATAAGCAGTATACTATGCACCTTGTAAAGCTGTTATGGTCAAAGTGTTAGCAAACAGATGACTACATCCAGCAGACACACATCAAAATTAGCTTTTATGTGAAGTCCTGTTTCTGGTCAATCCAATCCAAAGTCCAATCATCTTTTTTAGCTCTGTTTTTGTCTCCACCAACTCCTGAAAAATCTCTTTAGCAGCTAAGTACTCCATTTCATTCACTAGCTTGTCGCTAACTTTGAAATAACTTTGGTGATCCCTTATGTTTTATTAAAGTCTCCTTATTGTATCTAACACTTTGGTTTACAAATAATTTCCCATCACCCTCAGCTGTTCTATGTGTTAAATGCTAATTAGCAAATGTTAGCATGCTATCACACCAAACTGCAGTGGTGATCATAGTAAACATTACACCAGCTAAACTAACCTGTCCTTATTCTCAAGTCGTCAGATGCTGACGCTTTGTCATGGCGTTCAGCGTCTGATAGCGACACACAGGGCACCCTCCAGTGTCTCTATGTGACGCGCAGGTGAAACACATTGTAACTTGGGTTAATGTTGTGAAAGGGTCTCGGTTAGATTTAGGCAACAAAACTACTTGACAAGGTGTAGAAAAAAGATTATGTTTTGGGTTAAGATATGTTTGTTACATAACGATAATATAACACAATGTAAATGTGCTGCTGCTTTTACTGTGCTCTTTATACTGAGTCAGTTGGTCACAGTGTCAAGTATGGCTGTGGATGGGTTTACACTGGATAAGCTGAAAGCCCTGCACATCTCATACATATGCTAGAGTGCCTTTGGCACCTTTACCACACACCAAGGGTAGTGACAAAGCGTGGGTATTTGACAACTAGGGGACGGGCGCGATAAAACATGAGCATGTTAGTATTGTTGTTGTGAACCTGTTAGCATGCCAGTGTTAGCATTTAGCCAAAAACTCCAGTACAGGCAAAGCGACACAGTAGCATGGCTGTAAACTCCTAGTCTTGTTAAGTACTCTCAGGATTTTTCATCAAGGTTTGTAACATGAGTTTTATAGTGTTTGGAAAATGTCTGTCCTTGACGAAGGCTCATTAACGGCATTGACCAGCTTGTCGGTTCAAACAGACTGGGTGTTAATTCTGCCAATATTTGTGAAGGTTATTTCCCAACACAATTCCACAGTTATTTCTGAGTCCTCTCTACCTCTGTTTCCCGCTCCCTGTAACCACAGCTCCAGATGGATACGCTACAAAAACATCATGCCGCATACGATATTGGATTGCTTTTTATTCCTAATAAGATGTCTAACAGGCATTCATCCATATCTCAGCAATCAGACACTGTGTGTGTGTAAGCTCATATCAGCGTCACATTCACTGACCCTAATTAGCGTCTGGAGATCAAAGGAGCGCTGTAGCTGTGATATTCAAATGACTAGCAAACAGGTTGTCATCTCATCCTCCCAGCCCATTTAGACTGTCAATCAATCTCATGCCAAGTGGCCTGTTAGAAGCCTCTCTGTAGCGCTGTTACAAACGCCTTGTTAAACTCATCCAAGCATTTTAAAATCTGACAGCCCCCTTGGCCTCTATTTGTCTGCTTCCTTTATATTTTTTTGTCATTGCTTGTTATAGGTTATGTATTGTACATGTATGTGTGTGGAGGTCATGCAGTTAATATTCATGTTCATGTATATAAAGTGTGCGTTATTGGGGGGAGGCTTTACGGAGATACAGTATAGGAGATTTACCCCTTAACACTGAGACCCGCTTCCCTTGTTAGCCATCATCCCCATGGAAACAAGGAGTTAAAGAGCTTTGTGCTTCACCCCAGCAGGGAACAGTTGTAACACAGACATATGCACACCTGAAAGCTGCCAATAAAATGGGGACACATGTCCACTTAACACCCCACACTTGCCGTACCGGTGAAGCGGCCAACACTCAGTATTGAAACTGGAGATCAAACTGCAGCTGAATCCTCACAGCAGGTAGCATTCAAAAGACGCCGACCAGGCATCAAACACACATCACAGTCAGTGTTGTATTATGAGGATCAAAATCCATTCTTCCCATTACAGTGGCTGGATAGCTGTCACACTGAAATGCTGGTGTGCTCACAGAGTATAATAGTGTGTTATGTTTGCTTCAGCTGGCTTAACAATAATCTCCTCTATAGTCTTGATGAGCCTCGTCTCTGAAAACAAGAAGCTCAAAGTCCATTCCAACAATCAGCAATCTCAAACAGCACTTTGTAGACAAAAAAGCATGCAGCCAAAACTGACCCGTCACAGTTCTTGCAGTCTCCAGGTGGCTCTACATGTACTGTAATTGTCTCTTATAAAAGGGGCATGTCAACTACAGAGGCTACCCCATAAGGGGTTGGTTTGGATCTTTTGAAGTGGGGTTGCATGAGGTACTTATCCATAGTCAGTGTATTACATACACTAGATGTCAGTCAGGCAATGCCGGTTCGGAGAAGCAGGCAGAGTACCACCACAGAAGCTAAGCAATGTACTGTTGTGGATGAGTTCCTTATCTCTAAAATTATCTTTATATACAACTAATTTGAAACAGCAAATACGTTTATAAGGGAGATGTAATGTCAAGAGAATTTCCTATTGACATAAAGAGTAATGTAATGTATTTCAGCAAAATGTTCAATGTTCAAATTCCGGCTGTTTTCTGCCAAAATAGGCAATCTAGCAACACAGTATCCACTCATAGTGACCACGGCATTATTTTTTAATATTTCACCAGAAGTACTATCTTTCCTAGCCTTGAACAAAGTGCTTTTCTTGCCTAAACCTAAGACATGAGTCTGGACACAAACATAAAGTTCTGGTGCCAAGGTCCTGCACTTTTATGCCCGCCATTCTCCCCAACAACCTCTTTCAAATGCCTGTACGACACATTAACCTAGTGTTTCGTTACCTGAAAGAAACTTTGTCTCTGAACATAATCCAGGCAGAAATTACTCAACCAAAAGAAAATGATTAAGGGGGCAGTTTAGTAACATGCAAACAGAATTTCCAGGAGATAGGGTTGTGTGGACAGATGCAGCAAAACATATTTTAGCCATCAAAGAAAAGTTCTACCTAAAAAAAGATCTGTATCAGTTTAGGTGTATGCTATATTTAGAATATTTCCATGGCTTTACCTTGCTGTCAGACAGCCCTTTTGAGCATCTAACTGAAACCGTCATTTCGCTCTCTTCAAAGCCACATGCTATTGACAAAAAACACAATTTTACCTTGCAGACCACGGGAGCCACTGTTCTACCACTGCCAAGCCATTGTGTGACTTAGGTGAATCTGAACTAACCCTTTAAAACACCAAAGTCACACAATAACACAACCTAACTAACTGACTGAGGCAGCAGTAGACCAGCAGCTCCTGTGTTCTGCAGGGAAAATTTACTGTTTATTTCAGCTGTTCTGGAACACACACAGTTGGGTTTACCTTTGTCACCCATCTGTACATGTGCAAATGTTAAGTGATAATGTTTCTGCTCTGTCAGGCCTGACTCCAGACAGGCTGGGCCCTCCATTTCATGATGCCAGTCCTTCAAGCCCTGAGCCAACAACACCGGGAGCTCAGTCTCCGTCCCACCTCCACTTCCACAGCAAGGCCCAGCACAGACGTTTCTCCATGGAGGTAAGTAGCAGAGGCTCAAGGAGCAACTGTAGGAGGACACAGGTTAATATCACAGATGAACAGGTTAACAGCTTAAGTGTTCCCCTTGGTTTTCGGTCATGCTGGAGTTACATGCTGACAAGTTTTTCTTCCACAGTAATTTGTGTGTTGCCAATTAAGCACTAATTAGAAACTGTCATGGTTCAACTGCACATTTAAAGCATTAAAAGAAAGTTTAACATAGATCTCAGCGGTGGCCTGTGTAGTTTGTTCTTCTGTTTAAACTCTTCCCCAGGAGTCATTTCTTCATTTCCACCTCTGCCAGCTCAATGAGATGAGTAACCTCCGAGGCTTTTGTTCTCTTGCCAAAGCACCAGACTTTTTATTGGAAATGTGAGAGAGTTCACAGTTCCACCTTTTCAGAAAAAGTCCCTGTGGAGTGAGTGTGATTCACTTCGAGTCTGTCTCATGCTCCACACAGCTCGTAGCAGACAGTCAAGTGAAGCTATGCCAGAGGGAAGTGAGTGCTCAGGAAGGACGTGGTACTGTGATGACAGAAATAATGTTGTAACAGTGAGAGGTCTGGGAGCTAGACTATCTGGATGGCTTTATTCAGCAGGCATAGGATATGTACAGTATGTACCTCTTTCTATTAAAGAGTTTACAAGTTGTTACTACAGCTGTATGATTAATTTATGCTACTGCAAATCAGTAATCCATTAATAAGGACAATTTTATGCTTGCCAGGATGTGAAAAATCTCATAAGCTGGTGTATATAACGTTGTCTCTTCAGCTAGAGCTTTTGCTAATTCATCAGGACGACCTTTCCAATGGACAGTTCAACCATTTATCTTCTGGAAAAGAGCCACAGAGCATTAAGACCAAAATGGGTTTATTAACTCATTAACATTTACAAGCCCAGACTTGACTTATTAGGCAAATGGAAGAGCCCTTCATTAATTAATGACTCCTTAACATTTAAAGGCCCTGCACATCCATGGTACACCCACACAGGTGATTTCACTTTTGACTGACTAGCCTCATTTCCAGACTGTGGTGTGAACAGATTGTCACATGTCAATAGCCTGAGTGTCTGACTGAAGCTCCCAGAACCTTCAGTCAGACATCGCCTCCATTGAAGGCGATTTACAAGGTGGAGGGAATTTGATTTTTCCCTAACCAATCAGTAGAGATCAACAACTCACCCAGAATCTGACGTCATTAGTATCCATGCCTCGGGGGTGCTGAAAACAAGCAAGTATTGCCCGTTTAAAATGTCTCCATCGTTGTGCACACCCAGCTGCATCGCCGTTAAATCCAGTTTAGCAGCTTCCTTAATTTGGTCCTCCATTAACGCGAGTAGTGGCGAAATACCTCGATAGCATCGTTAATGTGGTCTGTAGGATCCGTAGCAGTCGCCATTGTTGCTATCCTCACCAGTTACCCACCGACGCACAGCTTGACATCAGCGTGGCGCTGATTGGCTAATCGCTAGACCTGCCCCCACCCCCGGCGTTCATTGGTCCTTCGATCGTTTGGACGAGATAAATCGCAAATTCATTGCAGTATGCCAGACCAGGGATGCAAGCCTACTCAGTTGAGTGGGCGGGGTCTATGATCTGGAACCAGGCTAACATGTCAACACAGTCTTACTACCAACTTGTCAAATACCAACGCTCGGTCAGTGCCCCTACAGGTCAAGGTATGATGCTTAAGGAACCTCTACTGCATCAGTTTTGGATGATCATGGACAGCGTGTCAACAGTGGTCTTTCGGGTGAAAGTCCAGGGCTTGTTTGACCCATACACCATCCTGCCTGCCTGCTCCATGAGGACTTTCTTAATATGCCAGTTGCTTGGAGCCCAAGCAACTGATCTTGCCACCTGGTGCATCTCATACCACCACTAAAGGGTGCCTCGGTGCATCGGTCTTAGATGCAGAGGACCACTGACCAAGCATCAGTTTTTGACGAGTTGGGAGTGAGACCGCATTGCCAGCTGAGACAAAAAGGAGCATGTCTGATTATTTCTTCAAAGACCCTTTGTCTTCATTTTAATAATACAAAAACAGGTAATAATACATTTTTAAAGACTGCCCTTATTTTTGACTACAAAGAGAAATTACCTAAAGGGATTTTAGCTGGACTTTAACACAATGTCTGCACAGGCTGGGTAGTGAAAGCAGCTTGTTACCAGAACAGTCTGTGTCTATGCAAGATGCCTCCAGGCACTGTGTTTAGTGTAGGTCATTCACATTTTGGCAGTGCTCAGAACCCATTACACAAACATTGTAGGTGCAGACATCAAATGGAAAAAAAAAGACTTGTAAAGTAAAACACAAGTTGTTACTGCAAACAGCTGTATTGATTAAAATAGGAGCGTATGTGTTCCAACAGATGCCTGCGTACACTGACATATGCAACAGAAACACCTTCTATGTAGACAAGATGTCAGTACCTGTATTTATGTGCATGTAGGGGGAAAGCTAGTTCTTGGCCATATGTCATGATTTGGTTATCTAGAGATGTATAGTTTGTAAATATGGCTAAACTCTACACCCACAATCCTGCAGGACGTCAGTAAGCGCATGTCTCTGCCCATGGACATCCGCCTGCCCCCAGAGTTTCTCAAGAAACTGCAGCTGGAGAGTGAAAACTCACCGCTCTGCAAACCTCTCAGTCGCATGTCTCGACGTGCTTCACTGGTTAGTGCTTTTTATTACTTCATACTTATCGATCTATCAAAAATATATTATAATATTCAAATAACCACTGTAAGACTGTTTGTTGATCTAATCTAACTAACTGTAAATCTCATTTTAGCAACCATATTGGCTCCTTGTTTATTTTAAAATCTATAGTCTCTCTGAACCAGTGAATGTCTCGGCTCATGTTACAAAGCATATTTTCTCTCCACAAATTACTAGTCCTCTTATCTTGCTTTTCTGCTATTATTATTATTTTTGTCCTTCTGTATTATTAGGTAACACTTTATTTTAATAGTCCACCTACAGATAGGTTAAAGAGTATTTGTAAAATTTTAACAGCTTATTAGTTGAGATTCAACAATTCAACTGTATCACTTTGTCAGTAGAACAGCTCAAAGTTGTATCATAGCAGACTTTGTGATGTCAGCTGTATCATTGTGCATTCATCCATTTTCATCTTATTCGGGGCTGGATTATGGGGGCAGCAAGCTAAGCAAAGTACTCTAAATGTCCCTCTCCCCAGCGACACTTTCCAGCTCCTCCTGGGGGAAGCCAAGGTGTTCCCCGGCCAGATTAAGATATATAATCCCTGCAGCATTTTCTGGGTCTGCTCCGGGGCCTTCTACCATTTGGACATGCCTGGAACATCTCTAACAGGAGGCCCCCAGGAAGCATCCTAAACAGATGCCAGAACCACCTCGACTGGCCCCTTTCGACGCAAAGCAGCAGCAAGTTTACTCCGAGCTCCCTCTGGATGTCTGAGCTCCTCACCCTGTCTCTAAGGCTGAGCCCAGCCACCCTATGGAGGAAACTCATTTCGGCTGCTTGTATCAGCAATCTCATTCTTTCGGTCACTACCCAAAGCTCATACCATAGGTGAGGTAAAGGACGCTGCACATCACTGCAGACACCTTGCCAAACCACCGATCCATCTCTCACTCCACTTTACCCTCACTCGGAAACAAGACCTGAGATACTTGAATTCCTTAGCTTGAGGCAGTAACTCTCTCAGACTTGAAGGTACTGACTCTCATCCCAACCATTTCGCACTCTGGCTGCAAACCGCAATCCGCCCTGGTGCATGCTGGAAGTCACAGTGTGATGAAGCCAACAGAACCACATCATCTGCAAAGAGCATTAATGCCATTCTGAGAATCTAAGAGTCAATTTAATATCATACTGTGATGGATCTTTTTATTGGATTTTGTACATGAATTATCACATCTACAGACAAAGCTTGTTGAATCTCAACTAATAAACTTGAAATTTTACAAATACTCATGTTACAAATATCTGCAGGCAGACTAATCAAATAAAGTGTCACCATAATTAGTCTCTTATTTTCTTTGCTATTTCCCATTCCAGTTCTCCATTAAGAGGTGTTTGTTTTTCATACCAAGTTGACAGAGTAAGAAAGGATTTGTACTTAATTAACTTTAGAAATAATTAAGCAGTGTTTGGAAATATGATCTTTTGACTGCTCCGTGGTTTAATCAGAGGAGAGAATCATAACAGTGAACACTGTGAGATCAGTCTGCCTTTTTCTTCTTGCCTCCAGTCTGATATAGGCTTTGGGAAACTGGAGACATACGTGAAGCTCGGCAAACTGGGTGAGGTAAGTCTCTACCAATAACTCACACATTCCACTTTGAACAGTTTTCAGAGGGTTGATGGAAACAGCTGACATGCAGCCCTGTGAGAGATGAGTGTACGACTGCTACACCCACTGCAGCAATAACTGGAAGCTAGATAGACATTTATCAGACACGATGGACCATCTCTCTAGTGTATAATGTCGACCACGCTGACCACAAGTTGTCTGCGAATCTTAATTATAGTTATCAGGCATGTTGTGCCCCAAGCCCCAAGGGCCCCTCAAAGTGGGTACAACACATACAGGTTGGTTTATATGCCTGAACAAGAAAAACTGCTTGGCTGGCGCAGCCTGGCAAGTATTAAAACTGCAGTCCCACCATGTACTCAGATATATGGTACTCTGTAGTGTCACGTTTGGTTGAGGAGGACTGTACAGATTGCATGATACGGCCAGTGCACCTAAATCCCACACCATTTATCTGAGAACAGTTATTGCCTGAAGGAGTTAGGAATGATTAGTGGCGGAAGCTGTCTGCCTTAGTCTCAGTCACAAGGCTCAGCAGCAGATAACAGCAGTGATGAGGGATTGAATAGAGCGGCTCTTGTAGTCAATTAAAATAACTTGTGATTCACAAAGGCATGGTTGGTTTACAGGCAGTGAAAGGTTTCCGCATTTGGCCATCATAAAAGTACGTCATTTGCTGCTGTTCCTTTTATTAATATCTGAAAAGTTTTGCACCCTTAGTAGTTATTAGGACACCTACAGTCAACTGCATAATGATAGAAGGATTTTAAGCAGTTAAAAGCTACTGCAGGGTATATGAAGGATAATCACCTCAGCTGTTATAGTCAGTAATTAGAAATTATCAGCCCTCAGTGAAATAAATAAGCACTGAATTAATGGATTAAGTCAAAGCCTGTTTGAGAAGCTTGCAAGCATGTTATGATCTGAGGCTGCTAATCAACCCAATCACCAGAATAAATGTTGGCATTGCATGTTTGTGCACACCGCGGATACATTACATTTGTATGTTAGTATGTAGTGGATACGTTGAAACTTAACATAGCTTTAGGTTTCAAAGACACTGTGGTTAACGTGTGGTTGGGTTAAGGCACAAAGACCACTTGGTTGTGGTTAGGAAAAGATCATGATTTGTCTAAATTGGTGGCACAATCCTGCCAGGAAGCGCAGAGATGTCTCATTAAAGAACAACCACTTTTGGCGGTACTCTTCCCAGTGAAAAAATATCAACAGGTCCCTAAAACACTCCCATGTATGGTGGCTTAAAAAGACACAAAAAATGCAGTGATGACTCACTTAAAAAACAACTACATTACTTAGTTAAAAATTTGATGTGATATGTATGAAACATACAAATATAACATATTTGTGATTTCAAGAAATGTAAAATGCCAACATCAGTGACTGGACTGTGATAGCAGTGTGTGTGTGTGTGTGTGTGTGTGTGTGTGTGTTTTAATAGGGGACGTATGCCACAGTGTTCAAAGGGCGAAGCAAACTAACAGAGAACCTGGTGGCATTAAAGGAGATTCGGCTGGAGCACGAGGAGGGAGCACCTTGCACTGCTATCAGAGAGGGTACACACACACATCAGCAAACACAAACACACACACACACACACACACACACACATTTTCCAGTCTAGGTGGGTTGCCCTCAGGTGGATAATAATTCTATTTTAGGTAAAGCCCTACTACAAGGAAGTGAGTGAATCATAATTTAATCTCCAATTTTCACTCACATATAGCTTAATTATTGCTGCATTATGAGCTGCGTTAATTAATACATGGTTAATCCTTTGTCTAAAATCACAAATTATGCAGATGTGACACCTCTTACATGTAATTACACAGTTGCTATTACACACTGTATAATAATATACAATGTTCTGACATTGACTCTACCATAAAGATTATTATATACTGTACAGGATTAGTATAGTGTGAAATTGAGACATATCTGCAGTAGGATTAAGTTCAACCTCAGAAACAGTGACCTCCAGTGGCAGTAAGGTGATTTCTCCAGGACACAGCAGCTGAGTTTAGACTGAACCACAGATGCAGTTTAAACTGCAGCTTCTTGAGGACACAACTATAAGTTTAAGAGAGCAGGTGATTATTTTTCTCAGACAACACAAGTTTAAAGCTGTATTTAACCTGAAGTCGTAGCTATTGTCAGAGCAGCAGCTCCAGGCTGTCAGTAGACTGTTTTATATTAGTGTCTACTGTTGCTGTCATTGAGCTGGAGTCACGTTTTAGGCTCCTGCAGAAAACAGCACAACTCATTTCTCCTTCTTCTTTCAACTCAGTTTCTCTGCTGAAGAACCTGAAACATGCCAACATCGTCACGCTGCACGACATCATCCACACCGACCGCTGCCTCACTCTGGTGTTTGAGTATCTAGTGAGTACATTGACAGTTCAGCGTGCAGATGTTCACAAGGTGTTGACCTAGATACATCTGACTCTGTGGCTGTTGTGTCTTCCAGGACAGTGACCTTAAACAGTACCTGGACAACTGCGGGAATCTCATGAGCATGCATAATGTCAAGGTGAGCCAGATGCATGAAAATGACTCAGCAGCAGCAGCAACACTACTGACTACGTACCCAAGAGAGGGACTTGTATTAATTTACATCTGTACAAATACATAAAATAACCCATATCATACATCTGTTTCACTCACATAACAAACATTCTCAAGTGCCCCACCATGCATACACAGCTTAAAGGTTTGCAGCTGCTTGTTTTCAAGCCAAAAAGCAACTAATTAATCAGAATTATTTGTGGTATGGAGCCATGGAGGCCTGGAATTGAAACAATGAAATTAATTCACAGTCTGAACAGAGGAGTTATTCAGAGAATCAGAGCAGAAATCTGACAGAATCATTAAACAAATGTTTAATGTGTATTACAAATTGTTAGTCACACAGCTAAGCATGTGATTTCCTGAAAAATAAGAACTTGGTTAAAAACTTTTTCCTATCCTAATGGTTGGAAGAGTCACTGAGTGATTTTATGAACAATAGAAACCCTGACAGCCAATCATTCCCTAAGCAGCTGATGATCCATATTCCATTGTTATCAAACAGATGTCTAATTTTTAATCCTCCTAATTTTAATTTTTCTCCTACAGATCTTCATGTTCCAGCTGCTGCGCGGTCTGTCCTACTGTCACAAGAGGAAAATCCTCCACAGAGACCTAAAACCTCAGAACCTGCTCATCAACGACAAGGGCGAGCTGAAACTGGCTGACTTTGGTAGGAAAAACAGTACGCTCACATACAGCATACATGAACATCAACAAATGCAAATGTGGTCGTAAAGACACAAGCACTTAGGTATAAGATAGCACGTTTCCTGCCACGATTGCTTTTCAATTATATTTTACTGCCACTTCTTCTGTCCTGGTTACTTTAGCATTCTTACTTGCTGTATCCTAGCAACTGTGCCCCTTTCTCTGAGTTTTCTCAATTTTGTGCTAGAAGTGAGTATAAAAAGCCACAAGGATTCCCTGACTATTTTTAATAGTTTTAACTATAGACAGCACATGAAGTAACAGAGGGGCTATTCTAAAGTTTTTATGAGAACACAATGTTAGAGCTAAGATGCTATAAGTTGTAACTGACCAAACTTCAAAAGAGACCGATGCTCTGATACAGTTTTACCCCGCTATATGTGACTTTCTGCATTGTACTGTGTCACATTACACCTGTGGAGACACACAATACTTGTTATTTTGAGGGAATTTCAGTACAAAGGCGCTATCAATGTGACAGAGAATCAATATTTCCACAAAAAGCAGGCTTGCTTCAATAGTCTGAGAAAAACAGTTGTTACTGAGGTCTCACATCATTAAACCCCAACTGTGCTGTGTTGTCCAGGTCTGGCGAGGGCCAAGTCTGTCCCCACAAAGACCTACTCCAATGAGGTGGTAACTCTATGGTATCGACCCCCTGACGTGCTGCTGGGCTCAACAGAATACTCCACACCCATCGATATGTGGTGAGTAGTGCAATATAGATATTTATGTACTTGCCTCCCAGCCATAGACTGTATAAAATAATTGACATAGCCACCTTGACATCACCCATTGGTCTGTAAACTCACGTTTCGATACCTTGAGTTTGGCATTTTGGCTGTTGCCATTTTGGATTATTGGAGAAGTGAACAAATTTGGACAGGGTGGGGTGGATCTGACTCAGACTGTGGTGATGCCTCACAGACAGCTTGTTGCTCAGAGCTGCCACACCCTTAATTATGCATAACTATTAGCCTAAAATATAAACGGGTGAGTTATAGATAAATTTACCCACTGTACAATTGCCATGACAGGGAAATTTCCTAAAACCATTTTTTTTGGTACCAAAAACATTTCGTTTATTTTTGCTGTAAAGTTGGGCATTTTAACATGGGGGTCTATGGGGATTGACTCACCTTTAGAGTCAGCCCCAAGTGGCCAGTAAAGGAACTGCAGTTTTTGGCACTTCTGTGTTGGCTTCATTTTTTCAGCTCTAGAGGCTGCAGCTTGTTACCAACACAGTGTGCTGATCAACAGTGCAAAAGAAGAAAACTTTCTTGGTTGGAGAGTATAATTTTATAAGTCTTAGAAATTGCCCTACCGTCCTGAGTTTGTATTTCAACAGTATTTAATACAATCCATTTACTGATTTTATCAGCCACTTAGTGATGCGGGTCAGGGCTAATTGTTGCCACATATATAATATTTTTTATTGTTGGATTTACTCTGTCATACTGATGCTTTTGTACTACCATATTAGTTTGCAAGTTGAGAACTAAGATCTTAAAATCCATATGTGTAGAAATTCGACATTTTTGACTCTACTAATCACCTCATCTGACCCAGTAACGCCAAGACCAAATTGGCTGAAAGCAAAAAATACTGTAAACTACACCAATTTTACTTGGATTGGGATATTTTGTGTAACCTGACTGCCGTCTCATCCTTGATCTGGATCTGAACAAAGCTGAACTCTTTCAGAGAACCCCAAAGCATATTATATGTCCCCAAGACCCTGGTGTCAGCCCTGGTACTGTGCACTGCTGTTTACTTGGTGAATCAGATGAATGTCTTACTTTAGAATTGTCCAGGACTACCATGAATAATACATGTCTATTAAAAGCTCCCCGGTTATTAGCCGGGAGATGAGAATTCACTTTCCCTATGTATTTTTGCTCATTAGCAGTCTGCCATTGTGAGAAAACCCACACAACTCACTGAAGAATAAATGTGGCTCTCTAGCATCACCTAGCTATATGCCCTCTTATCAGACCACTGGGCACCTCTTCAACACGACGCCCTGGGTGGAACAAAAGGCTGCACTGTGCCCACTCACTCTACACATGTTTGCACTTCTGATCAGTGCTCTTTGAAGTGTGTGTGTGTGTGTGTGTGTGTGTGTGTGTTTGTTGAACATGGCCGCACCTAGAGTTCCATAATGTTGAAGGACTTTTGTTGTTGGCTCGTCGTCACTGTATCTCCTCCCTCCTCTTCCAGGGGCGTGGGTTGTATCTTGTATGAGATGGCAACAGGTCGTCCCATGTTTCCTGGCGCCACAGTGAAAGAGGAGCTACACTTAATTTTTAGGCTTCTGGGTAAGATAGTAACACAGCATTAATATGTTAAGTAAGAATAGTGACAGCGGGCAGCCATACATTTCTTTGTTTCTTTGTCTTCCAGGCACTGCAACAGAAGAGACTTGGCCTGGTATCAGCAGTAATGACGAGTTTCGCTCTTACCTCTTTCCTCAATACAGACCTCAAGCTCTCATCAACCATGTGCCCAGGTAACACCAACAGTTTTAACTCAACTCAGCTTTATTTATGCTACTTTACACATACCAAAGTCGGTCCCAAGTGTAAAAGCACATGGTAACACTGAGCCCATAGTAACAACACAGACCTACGGAGACTTCAGGGGAAATACCTGAGCTGGTTCATTTCAGGCTGTTCCCATGTATTGATTGTACATATATCTATGAAAATAATGCATCACAATTAATTTATAACCCACGTAATTGGGAAGGTTGTGATCACATGACCAATGTGCTGACAGGAGTAAAGAAGGAAGTTCTATAAAGCAAACGTTTGTGTATGGACACAGGTTTTGGTGGTGGATGGGTAAAAAAAAAAAAAAACCCTTTTCCTCAGGAAACCAGTGTTCATGTCCCATGTGAATTTATTTATTTCAAGGTAGATTACCACCATGTGTCTTTTCCTAACCCTACCTTACGTAAGTTTACGTTAAGTACGTAAAGTGACAACACCCAAACATGATTCTTTTCCTGAACCTAACCCATGTAACTCTAGACGAAGTACATAACTTTACTTTAAGTACACAAAGTGACAATGCACAATCATGTTTCTTTTTCTAAACCTACCCAACGTAAGTTTACATTAAGTACATAAAGTGACAACGCCCAAACATGATTCTTTTCCTGAAACTAAAGCAAAAGAATTGACGTGCTCGACTCGCCGTTTGAAAAATCACAGGGTGCCGACCCAAAATTCACAAACTAAATAAATCCAAATGTCAGCACTCACAAATATTATATATATCAGTCTTTGAATAACGCACAGCAGTATCACAAACGGACGCGTTTCAGCACTTGGCTTTCCTCAGCGTTAATGCACAAAGTGGGTATAACCCACATATCTAACAGACAGGACCTTGCTGAATCACTCCAGCTGGCATGAATCAGTCAATCAACCAATCGGATCCAGAGATCCACAGAGCAAGATGTAAAGACAATACAAAGAGTGGCCAGTAGGTATACTGAGCCTACAATCCAATTAACTTAAAATTAAAATAATCAGATGATGTCATCTGATTATTTTAATTTTAATTTATTTTAATTTTAATTTAATTAAAATGGTCCTGTCTGTTAGATATGTGGGTTATACCCACTTTGTGCATTAACACTGAGGAAAGTCAAGTGCTGAAATGCATCCGTATGTGATACTGCTGTGCGTTATTAAAAGACTGATATATATAATATTTGTGAGTGCTGACATTTGGATTTATTTAGTTTCCTGAAACTAACCCACTTAAATCTAAGCTAAGTACATAACATTAGGTACGTAAATTGACAATGACCAATCATGTTTCTTTTCCTAAACATAACCCACGTAACTCTAGGCTAGCTAAGTAACTTGACATTAAGTACGTAAAGTAACATTGCCCAATCATGTTTCTTCTCTCAAACCTATCCCACGTATCTCTGGGCTAATAGGTAACTTTATGTTATGTGCATAAAGTGATGACACCCAATCATGTTTCCTTTCCTAAATCTAACCCACATAACTCTTGACTAAATACTTAACTTTATGTTAAGTACTTAACGTGATGATGCCCAACTGTGATTCTTTTCCTAAACCTAGCCCATGTAACTTTGCTTGCCTAAACCTAACCTATGTAAGTGTACACTAAGTACGTAACATGACAACGCTATTCATTGGGCGCTAATTCATTAGATATGATAAACTGTTGTTTGAGGATACACTGTTAAGTTATGCATGGTTAAATTATAATGAGTCGAAGTGTGTTTTAAGATTACTCTTGAAGATCTCAATAGTCGGGGAGAAATGGATGGTGGGAGGAAGAGAATTCCATAGTTTTGGTGCAGATATAGAGAAGGCCTTGTCCCCATAACACTTACAGGAGCTCTGTAATGTAATGTAAGATGGAACAAAACCATTTAACACCTTGCAAACAAACATAAGGATTTTCAGCCAGTGTAGGAGGGGATCCTTTTTGAACTAGTTGGAGACAGGATTAACCAGACTGGATGATCCCAAAATATAGCGAGTTGCAATAATTGAGGTGAGAAGATATTGCTGGTGCTCCACCAAGGCCCTGGAGTGCCAAAAATAAGATGGTCTCTAGTTTTCCTGTGCTGTTGTACTTCTACACAAATGGATTCATGATTAATGAGCAAACCTGTTGTTAAAGTGTTCTGATGACATGGCTTTAGTTGGCCTTCTTTAAAAAACAGTGAAGCAGACTATTTGGCCCGACTGACCTACTTGAAACTGTTGAAAGTTTCAAAGGTCTTGGTATTTTCAGAGAATCTCAATTGGCTGCTCAGAACTGTTTATTTTCCAGTATTACACACAATGGCTTTATCTTCTTAGGACACCCAACCGTTGTAAATTTAGTGAGTCAAATAGTTTACAAACCTGTGATTGAGAGTGTTTTAACATTATAATTCTCATAATGGTTTGGTAACCTGAACTGTAGACTTCGTATTAAGCTATCTAGAATACGTGGTATGGTTGATATAATAATTTGAAAGCTCCAGATTTTATGTACATGTTCAGAACAAGAGATAAAATAAATGATCACTCTGACAGACACTGCTTTTATTTAACACTTAGAGGCTCTATAAGTTGCCTTCAGCAACCAAATATACATTTTATATTAAAAGCTAAAAAAAACTGAGCCATAAATCTTGTATATTAAGTTGCATGCTATAATGACGCTTTTATGTTTTGGTGAGCTAGAGACCAATTACCATTCTGGGGGATAATTAAGTTGTATTCAGTTCTGTTAAAGAGCTGAGAAATATTAGCTGTTTTCTGCTCCATTTAGATTAGCAGTTATGCTGAATATTGCTTTTACTAAAAAAATGTAGACCATATTGGGGGTCATTTGAGAAAGAATAACAATTAAAGCAAAGCACACCCTCTGTATTTGCTTTTATTATCAGTATCAGTGTGTAATTTTTCCCCAAACAATTTTGTTATAACACAAATGGGTTTTTTTTCTACATCAGGTTGGACACAGAGGGGATCGAGCTGCTGTCTGCTCTGCTGCTGGTATGAGAACACAGCACAATGATATTCACATATCTGGATATGAGACAGAATGGAACAGTGATTTCAGAGACGGTCTAACATGCTGCTTTTGTGGTGTGTTCGCAGTATGACACCAGGAGCAGAATCTCCTCCGAAGCCGCTCTACATCATCCCTACTTCCTGAGTCTGGGGGATAACATACACAATTTGTCAGACAGTAAGGCTGCATTCACACCGTCCTACCTTTTATTTGAATGGTGCTAGTGTATCTAGGCTGTAGCGGTGGGGCTGGACAAAGTATGTTGTTCAAAGTCCTCCTATCTTACAAAGGAGAGCACTCACTTTGTTTTTGTATGCGTGCACATGTGTATTTTGTGGCAGTAAAGATACTACAAAAGGAATTCTACAGATCTTTTAAGTCAACACAAACAAAGTTACTAGAGAAAAAAATACTCCTTCACTCCCCCACAAATGGGCCATTTAAATGTAACTCTTACACCACCACACAGCCCTGTGGCTAGTCACTACAACACCGGATTTGGTGTGAATGCAACCTAAGACACACACACACATACACACACACATACAGTGTGAGCACACCTTACAAGCTTCCTGGGTGTATTTTAGGTCTAAAGCTTTTGGCAGCTGTGGCTGTGAACAGCACACTTTACTTATACTGTAACTGTGCTACTCAGCTATCTCAGCCATGCATTTCTAAAATCCAGAGTTGAATCATGTAATGTCTGGGCAATTTGCACACTTAAGTCAAAAACTGCACAACATGTGCCCACTCCTAACAAAGAAAAAGGTCCAGAAATGGTTACACTGATTGTAATGAATTAAAGAGCTGATCTCACCACTGCTCTTACTATATATTGTGCCAGCATGGACAACCCTTACAACCTTGCATGTGGCTACTTATTTGCCTTATTTAAGTGTTCAAAAGTTCCCATAATTTGCATGTAGCCTGCATGTAGTTACCTCCAGCAAGGAGGTTATGTTTTCGCCAGCGTTGGTCTGTTTGTCTGTTTGTCTGCAAAATAACTCAAAAAGTTCTGAACGGATTTTGATGAAATGGGACAAGGAACAGATGATAAAATTTTGGTGCTGATCAGTTGAAGCGAAGTGGATAAAATAATAAAATGGCGGGAAATCCGAGCTGCTTGGCGGAAGTCTGCGCTCTCCGAGTGCTTTTCTAGTATTACTATTAAAATACTAGCAATCATGAAGAAAGCAGGGGGAAACAATCTCTGTTCAATTACAGATATTTTGTTTATCTATCTTTTTTTCTGTGCCTTTAAGTCGTTCTCTCTCTCCCCCCTTTTTTTTAGCTGCTTCAGTGTTTTCCCTCAGGGAGGTGCAGCTCCAGAAGGACCCAGGCCATCGCAGCTCAGTGTTTCAGCCTTTAAGTAAGGTTTCTGCCACACAATCTCACAACATGGTGTGACTTTACTACCATTACTGAATGCCATTCATTTCTCCACATAGTGGGGAGCTATGAATGTTCTGCACATGATGTGGGTACAGCTTTAGACCTGGTCACGAGAATGTGGTGCACAAGATGCGTATCCTGGATCAGGCTGTTCTCATGCACTGTTCATATGTATACCTACAGAAAGTCATGCATCAGAATTTGTATAACTCACGTAATCATGAAGGCTGCAATCATGTGACCAATACGCTGACAGGGGTGAAAAAGATAGTAGAAGAAAGTAGTATAAAGAGTGAAAGTACACACAAGGAGGTAGGTTGGGGTGGTGAACGGGTCAATCAAACACAGACATTCCCCCAGGAGATGGGTGTTTGTGTCCCGTATAAAACCAAGTCACTTTATGTTATTTTAAAGTACGCTGTCACGTTATATTAAGTACATAACCTTACATTAAGTACATAACGTGATGCCCAACCATGATTCCTTTTTTAAATCTAACAAGAAGAAGTGCTAATTTTTTTAAAGATTATTTTTTCAGGGCTTTTTGCCTTTAATGGACAGAGACAGGGTGATATGGGCAGAGAGAAAGAGAGGGAGTGAGTGGGGGGATGACATGCAGAAAGGGTCGCAAGCCGGATTCAACTTCATATGAACCATTGTATGAGGGTACGTTGCCTGAGTGTATGCAGTGCATTAGAATAGAGGAGCAATTTGCTCTCTTTAAACTATTTCATCAGACAAGACATCTGACTAATTCCCTCGTACTGTCAAACTTGCAAAAATATATTTATCTGGATGTTTTAGTGCTTGACCTTCATCAGGCAAGTGGTTTCTGATAATAAGTCTGCAGCAAATCACATTCCCACATCAATATGAAGCCTTAAATACTAAACATTAATTTACTATTATGATCATCTCTAGTATTATACATGGAGCTTGAAAAGTAAAGCACCCCATACACAATGTTTCCCAGAGTAGTTACATTAAAGGGGTGGATTCCTATAATGAATATATGTAAAGCCCCCAAAGGCTAAACTGCATTCTCAAAAAGATTCATTCTCAAATATGCAGGTTACATGTGTAGATGAACCTGTAGCGTTACATTTACATAGCAAGTGAAAATCAGTAGCAATAAATAAATAAATAGAAACCCTCATACTAAATACCGCACAAAATTCCAGTGGGCAAACATTACATCATGTGTTAAGTAACAATAATCAAATTTACCTCTAACCTATCAAGACTGCATACATTAAATTGAGTAGCTCCCTATTAATAGATCCTGTAGGCCCCAGGAGGTAGTTTCACTCGAGAAATGCACAGTTATGGACTGAACATCGCACCATCTTCCCAAGGGCAACTACCGCTGCGGCAGTGCAATAACACCATGAAAACATAATCATTTCTGCCATCCCCACACAGGTAAAATGTTTCCCATCAACAGAGTCATTACTTGTGCATCCACACACACTGTACCTGTGGGAAAACCTGAAAAAGAAATCCAGAAAACTGAAACAAAGGATCAGTGAGCACAAAAACACAATACACAGAAACGATTGGGATTATCCCATAGCTCCCATGACATCTCCTCATGAAGTGTCTGAGGTATTGAAAAGATCACCCAACCACCCAGGGGTGGTGACCATAACAAACTACTCAAACAGCGTCAGGTGTACTGGACTCAAACTCTTCATACGTAGGCTCCTAAGGGACTGAATGATGAATTACTTTTTCTTGTGAGCCCTTATGTTGAATATTCTCTATATTTTCGGTACATTGTTTTCTGTGTGCATTTTTATACCTCCACACCAGTGATACCCATGGCCAGAGGCATTATGGTTACGGGTTGTCCGTATATCCATCCGTCCGTCCCATTCTTGTGAACGCGATATCTCAAGAATGCCTGGAAGAAATTTCTTCAAATTTGGCACAAATGTCCACTTGGACTGGACAAAGAACTAAATAGTTTTTGGTGGTCGAAGATCTAAGGTTAAGATTACTGTGACCTCATCTGTCTCATTCTCATGAATGTGATATCTCAGGAACACCCAATGGAAATTTTTTTCAAACTTAGCACAAATGTTCACTCGAGGATGAACTGATATGATTTTGCTGGTCAAAGGTCAGGGTCACTGTGACCTTGTCTGTCTCAGTCTTTTGAACGCAATATCTCAAGAACACCTTGAAGGAATTTCTTCGTATTTGGCGGAAATGTTCACTTGGACTCAACAATGAACTGATTAGAATTTGGTGGTCAAAGGTCAAGGTCACTGTGACCTTGTTTGTCTCATTCTTGTGAACACAATATCTCAAGAACACCTTCAGGGGATTTCTTCAAATCTGACACAAACATCAACTTAAACTGAAAAATAAACTGGTTAGAATTTGTTGATTGAAGGTCAAATGTCAAGGTCAGTGATAAAAGTGATAAAGCAGTAGCACCGATATGTTGCAAATAAAAGTGTCTGTGCAAGTAAAACAGTGTGCAGGAGGTTGTTTGCAGCAGTATGCTTAGTATTCACATTTGTTTTTCCTTATTTCCTTCTTATATTCAATAGTTTTACAGAACTCATAATAATTAAAAGTTTTGTGACTTTAATAATAATTGTGGTTTAGACACTATCACTGCAAGTTTCCTGAAATGTCTAAAAGAAACAGAATTAAATCCAGCTGTTTTGTTCCTGACTACATCATGTGAAATACTGACGTGTCTGTAGATGTATTTTGCTAATTAGCAAAGCCCTGTAAGAAGCCAGCTCACTGACTTTGTTTATTGTGACACAAATAAAAATACCACAGAGAAGAGTCTCAGAGGAACTGAAAATAAAATGAAAATAAACAGTTGAGTTGTCCATAAATTTAATGCAGAGTACTGTCACCCATGTATGTACTCTGATAAGCTCTTACCTAAGAAGTTTCACTTGATTTTCCCCTAATTAGGCTCATATAACTCTTTAAGACCAAACTTCTAAACTTATGCTAGGAAGTAGCATCCAACTGATGAAGGTGAGAGTAAGTTTTTTAAAGGGGACCTATTATGCTTCTCTGTGTCTTGTTTCCACCAGTTTTTTCTACTCAGGCTATAGTATGATGTCATGATGTTACATAGTCATCTGCTCCAGGCATGCTACTGTGACTGTTTACATTTCATAGCCATCACTGCTAAATGAAGCTACATGCTAACGGCTACATGCTAATGCCCTGGCTGTAATGATGGTGCATAGACAGTGAAATAAGGAAGACCTGGAAATGCTGACCACTAAGAGCAGACTTGGCTTTTTCGGTTTTGGGGTGGGGGGGGGTTAAAGAGACAGGCGCTAAAAAAAGAGCGTTTCAGGCAGAGGGTGAATACAGGTGTGCTAGCACAGACAGTTTGAGGAAAATAAAGTGTTTTGATGTATTAACATGTAAACATATTCTAGTAGAAACCTTAGAGAAGTATTTCACCACTGGAAAGAAAGCCTTTTTATAGAACTAGGCTGTGGAAAAAGGAGAAAAAGGACACTGCTTTTGCCCAAGAGGTAAAAAAAACATGCAACTACCAGAGTGCACTGAGCGACCAATAAACATCCGTACTGGTGGTTGACGTAATGTCACCTCATCAGATTGACACAATGGTGGCTGGCTGGTAACAAACTATGGTGTATTACAGTCACACAGTAAGCTAAAACATGTCAATGAAAACATTTGAGTAAAGAAAAAGGCTACACAGTAAGAGAATCTTGGTTTAAAATTGAGGACAGTTTTACCCTTTGGGGTCGCGTTTTTCAGCCTTTGTTTTATACTGTGCAGGAAACAGTATGGCGCTCACTTCCTGTTCACAAACTCTTGCTATTACAGATAAACAGGGCACTAAATATGTTTCCAAGGAACATCTGTCTCTTGACCCACTTCTATACTCTTTGTGTCTGTGGTGGACGCATGGGTGGTGGGCAATATGAAAATTGTGTTTGGT
Organism: Epinephelus lanceolatus; assembly: GCF_041903045.1. NCBI lineage: Eukaryota > Metazoa > Chordata > Actinopteri > Perciformes > Serranidae > Epinephelus > Epinephelus lanceolatus. The sequence goes on from NC_135734.1 coordinate 13,455,159, forward strand.
TGAAAGATAAGCAGGAAGAACTAGGTTCAGTGGAGGGAAGCTTTCCATAGTGCATTTACACATACTAGTCACATTGTTGATACAAAGCTGGTTGAAAATTGGTGAAGCACCCTTTTAAATACAAGTATGGACTTGAAAATGAGCATAAAGGCCTCTTTGAGATAAAAGCATGAGTCACTGCTTCCCATTACTGTGTCATCAGTTGCAGTTGGTGCCTGTTAACACTGAATAATCATCATTTGAAGTGTACAATCTCAATTTGTCTCTCTTCAGGTCGAGGAAAGAACCGCAGACAAAGCATCTTCTAGTGGTCACAGAGGAGGATCAGAGAGAGACAGAGAAGAGGAGCTGCCTTTTCAGACCACAGCTCAGCACACTCACAAGCATGCTCACCTGTGTGCACACACCTGCATGTACACGCAAACTCATGTGCACACGCTCATTTCTAAGGCAGCTGACCATGGAGACACACAGGGTTCCTGGATACAAACTTGTACTGCACTTGAAATGACTGAGATGAGATATAATCTTCCTCCACATGCATGCAGTACATGCTTGCACACATTTGCACAATCAGCGACACTGAACATGCTGCCATTACTTAGCTGCACACACCAGAGATTTGTAAGTATCCTGCTGACAACATCAGGCATTTCAAGCCAAGATCTCAACCATTAGGCTCCTAAGTAAAGCTGCTCTTCTGTAGTGTACACATATACGCAAACTTGTATAATTTCCATTCAGAGCACACCCAGGGCTCTAGCCATTTAAGGTAGCTACCATATGTGGAACCATTAAATATAATCACAGGAGTACAGACGTAAGGGGTGAGGTGTCAGTGGAGGTCGTAAAGTCCACTGACGTCAACTTGTTTCCAAATTTTGCTGAATGTTTGTGCTACTAAATTTTAAGCTTGTCTCTACACCAAAATGTAGCTTAAAGGTACACTCTCTGATTTTATTGTGGCACCTCCGAATTGTAAAATGTCCTCCCAGCTCAAAATTTAAGAAGTTCTGAGGTCATAAATTCTTCAAATGCAGCCATGGCAGCTCTTTAGAAAAATATGACCAGAAACCAAAGAAAAGGTTTCAATTTTTTTTTTTTCTCAATAAACTGTTAAGTAGTGCTATATGTATCCTCATCTTAAAGTCTAAATGGTGATTCAAAGGTTATGCCAGGACAAAACTCAGTGGGAGAAATGCTAAATATTCTATTATTTTGGGCACATTTAAACACACAATACCAGCTTATAAAATGCCAAAAGTTCCCTCAGGTTGCTGTAACCCTTCAAATTCACAGAAGGAACATGGTAATGGTGGCTAGGGCCTTGAATGCTGATAGGCACTTGCTAAATAACAAAGAGCGTGAGCATTTAAACAATTTATGTCTTTGATAGCTATAAATGAGTTAACAGGCTACTTAAGCAGTAAAATGTCAGCCCAGTCACCAAAAGAAAATGTTGACATTGTAGGTTTCTGCAAGCCACTGATACGTTACATTTATACATTTCATTTGTATCATATCAATGTTTCTAAAATGACGTATTATATGACTTTGTCATCGGGAGCTGGAGGGTACAGGGAATGGTGTGACACGGCGAGACACCTGCCAAGCTGCAAACCACTGTTCGAGACCAACAAACAACAGAACCTCTTGTTATTTAGCGACTCATTGCTGTGTTTCCAGTGGCTTTTTAGCCACCAAATATGGTGGATTTTTAGCAACCTGTTGCTGTGTTTCCATTGGGGATAGTGCCGCATAAAGATAAAGTGATATATACAGGGATATAGCTGCGTATCCAGCCAGGATTGTGCCAACGATACTTTTCCTAACTATAACAAAGTGGTTTTTGTGTCTAAACCTAACCACACATTAACCACAGTGTTGTTAAAAGATAGTTTTCATTGTATCCACTACATAATACAGACAAATGAAACATATTTGTGGTTTGCAGAAACATACAATTCCAACATGTATTCTGGCAATTGGGATGGACATTTTGGACATCATGAGGCTGCCAGCTCTTAAGATGGAGGTTATGATGGTTAGTTTCCAGGAACGCTCTTGACAAAGGTCCAGTAGGATCGAAACGTTAGTGTTACTTATAAATTATGAAGCTGAGCAAGAGCAGTGTGCAGGATTTTCTGTTCAAAGACTCAAGTGATATTTTCCAACGCACCTGCTACTGAGACAGTTGGATGTGCGGATATCTCTCTTCAAACAAATCACTAGCTACCAGGATCTGCCAGCTAGCTAAGAAACTGACATTATTTAAACAATTTAAAGGATTTATCCATGATGAAATTATTAGATCCCTGTCAAAAGAGTCACCAATATAGCAGCTAGGTGTGTGCTATGTCACCCTGCAGTCTTGAAGTTGTACATACACAAATAGTCTGAACACTGGAGAAGTAGCAACACACTGTTCATTTACAGTAATTCTACTCACATGAAGCAAACATTGAAAGTACCATCAAATCTGACTCCATCATACAAAACTCTGTTGTAAAATGAATTCATGTCGACAGGCTTGCCTTGCTACAGTGCCCCTGTGTTTCAACTCAGTGTGGGGTTTTGTTCCAAACAGTGTTAAGAGCTGACTTTCACTCCAGTTTTTGAAGTTGCCTTAGTAAAATGTGCATGATATTTTCGGCTTGTGAAGAATCTATATTTGATCTAGTGTAGCCAACGTGTTAGGAGGCAGTTGCTTTGTGTGTGTAAATAACTCACCATGAGTGTGTGTATTCTTAGTCTCCTATTTGCACAAACCAGAAGTGTCCTCTGAAGCCGGCTCCCTTCCCTTTGTTTCTTACCTTACATGGCTCCAAAATATGACCCTATATTGTACCCAAACCCCTTAACCCTAAACTGGGAAAGTATGTCCTACAAGTACTTTCTGGTAGCAAACTACTTTCAGTAGAACTCACCACTACCCCTTATATTTTGCACAGCTCTACTACACCTATTGCCAGGAAGCAGCTTTCGGCTGTTGGACCATAATAGACAGTGTATTACAGCACATAGGCTACAGTATAACTTAGAAAGCATAGATCTGCAGAAGTGAAATCTTACGTATTTATTGTCCTTCACAGTTCCCTTGTGACTGAGCCCAGAGGTTATGCTTACTGTATGCTACAGAAGATAAAACAATGTGCAGACACAATAGTGATGGGGGCTTGTGGCTAAACTGCTCTCTGTCTCTCCTTAATCTGCCTTTACCCCCTTTCCATCCCCAGTATATCTATGAATATTCTCAGTCATCCAGGTCATATGATATCCAGAAGTGGCTTTGAAGGCGTTTAGTCTTCCATCTAAAATGCTTCCTCAGTTCAGACTTGTGGGGAGTAAGTCTGGGGTAAGGTTGAAACAAACTGCTTCAACTGCTTCAACCACATCTGAGGGCAAAAGCTATTCTGAACAACCACACTCAAAAGTAGCGTGCAGTCATAGGGAGAGAAAAGATGCGATAATAGTTCCAATGGGGATATCAGAGGAAAGACTGTCCTCTGATATATGTTTGAAGACAAAGAAGAATTACAAAGTAGTTGTGTGAAGAAAAAGAGAGCAGTGAGAGAAGTTCAAATCTTACGTATTCTCTCATGTCTGCACATCCGGTCGATTTATGTGTGAATCATACATGCTTCTCAGGTTGTTGGCTTTGGAGAGTTACAGACAAATGCAACCCTGGTGTAGATCTGATCCGTCAATTACTTTGTTTGAAGAAGTCCACAGCGCCCTCTATATTCCGAGCGAGATAGCAATGGCAATGGTTGCCACACGGACAATACTGATAGCTGAACTACTCTCACGTGGCTGCCATGTTGCCACATGGTCCACTTGGGAACCTAAATCATGGATGTATAAAGAGTAAGGGATAGAGCATTGGAGGCAGGGCTCACTTCTTTCCAATAAAGGTTGCTCAGTGGCGTATGAAGCCAGAAAGGTTCAACTGCTGCATATAAAATCATCCAGATGATCAGCACTGATTCCACTGTGTGCAGTCTAAAGAGCAGCCATGCCTGCAAAGTCAGCTACTTCCAGGTTAGGGATCAGCTAACTTGAATAAAGATAAAGTGATTTAATCATGGGTTTCCTCTAGACCTTCCAAATGTTATTGTACCAATCAAACAAGTCATTTTGTGGGGGTGTGATGCTCAAGAAAATGTATATAGTCATCTCCTTTGCCATTTAAATCAATGTAAAAAAAGTCTTATGGGCCACATAGCAGCGTCAGACGACAGATGTAATTATATTTTTTGGCCACTAGGATAATTTACTTCAGAGCTCTGCCAACTTCCTGGGGACCTGAATTAAAGCCCAGTTCAAACAACATTCCAAGAGTATCTAGTGTCAGTATTGTGACATATTTAAGGATAGGCAGGTGGAATATAATGTTGGAAGGAATTTGCCTTGATGGTTGAAAAGTGGGCGTGTCATAACAGTGACGCTGCAACGGTGTACTGCCGATTTTATAGCAGTATCCATCGGGGGGAGAGAAACGAAGTCCATCGTTTGCTCTGTGTAATGTTCTTTGCTGAAGCAGTCCACTCTAAAATGCCTTGCACATAATCTAAAGCTGTCACAGATACCACCTCCCTCAGAGTGAATAAATGCTAGAGCAGCGGCCCCATGACCATTTTTGGGGAAACTTTATTTGTGAAAAAATGACACACTGATGTACCACATTTTTGCTAGCTAACGTAATCTTGCAGATTGTTGATGGGTGGATGTCATGATATAACTGGTAACATAAGCACATTTTTACAGAAAGAAAACATGGTTGGATTTTGATAAGATTAGGAAGACTCTGACCCCAGCAGAGGTTCAATGTGTGGCACTCCCAACAAGTTTGTCAGAACTGAGGAAGTCTTTCAGATAAGAGCTAAAATATCTTCAAGAAATATATTGTGTGTCTACAGTTGCCGTTGGTTTTGCACCCTAGATGACTGAATCCAATCCACAGAACTGAGCAGATGAACGATGCCTTGATATTGTTAAAGGACAACTTCAGTATTTTTCAACCTGGGCTCTATTTCCCCATGTGTATGTGTGCGTATGATTCATGGGTACCACTCGTTCTAAAATTGGTTCAGTATTGAGGCGCGAAACGAGCTAAAACAGTAATGGGGGCAAATGCGTCCCGTATAAAAGTGCTTTTTTCGGCACTGACCGGTTCAGATCGCCAGTGCTATCTCTGTAGATAGCATATGGTAGCGGCCCTGGGGCAGTGGTGACTGTGAATGAGTGGAGTCAGCTGTCAGTCAGTGTTGGAGCAGAGAGGGGGAGGGCGTCCCCACTTGGTAACTTACTGTAAGTGAGTATGTGTGTATGAAGCGTGTGTTTTTTCGCCACTGACCGGTTCAGATCGCCAGTGCTATCTCTGTAAATAGCATACTAAGTTAGCCTTTCCCTTACCTCTGGGCTGTGTGATGTCACAATCTTTGCTCCACTGTGTCTGTAGCTCTCTACTTGTGGGACAGCCGTTTTCTTGAGGAAGGTGTTTCGGGATTGGATGTCTTCTCTTCTTCGGCTGGCAGTAGTCATCTTGGGAGAAGTGAGCACTGCAGAGCCGATGGTCTGCAAGGCGCAGTGTCTGCAGAGGAGTGTTAGCATCCATTTGTAGCACAACTAGCCACAACTTCAGCATCTCGCCTTCCGACAAAGGCAGCCTATGAAAGCTGTACGGGGTGTTGCGCGACATCCTGTTCTTGCGTTCGGGAAAAAGGCCCGTTCATATGAGCACTCCAAAAACTCCAGTAACACTCCAGGGGGTAGCACGTAAAAGACTCCGTCCTCTGACTCTTCTAGCGTAACATACACTTCACACACACATACTCACTTACAGTACCCAGCGGGGACCTCTCTGCTCCAATACTGACTGACAGCTGACTCCACTCATTCACAGTCACCACTGCCCCAGGGCCGCTACAATATGCTATCTACAGAGATAACACTGGCGATCTGAACTGGTCAGTGACGAAAAAAAAGCACTTTTATACGGGACGCATTTGCCCCCATTACCGTTTTAGCTCGTTTCGTGCCTCAATACGGAACCAATTTTAGAACAAGTGGTACCCATGAATCATACGCACACATACACATGGGGAAATAGAGCCCAGGTTGAAAAATACCGAAGTTTTCCTTTAAGGAAAACAGAGGTAAAGAAGCTAATCAGTAACCAGAGAGTTGTTGATTTGACCTCAAAAGCAGAGTGCGTCCAAATTGCTCGTAAGCCAGACAGTGAACCCCCAAAGCCCTCCATTGCAGTCGAGAGTTTGTGTTTGAGTGAAGTGACGAATGTCAGTGAAAGTTAAATGGCCCCTGAAAGATTTTTCTACCTCTCAAAGTGAATGACGCTGATGGAAGAATTGTGTTGTGACCATTTAACCCTTTTCACCTATCACTGAGTACAAGCAAAGATAAAGGCAGTGAGGAGAGAAATATAGGGTGAACCTGCTGGGACTTCAGAGGGATGTATAGCTGTGGATGTTATTCTTCCATCCTCCCCCTTCTTTCCCTCAGTGGCAGAAGTATTACTGTGCATTTAGTTGTGGTAAATGAAGCTATTTTAAATACTGTAATGACAAAAGAAATAATATATATGTATTTTAACAGATGTTTTCATCTTTCTCAGTGAGTTTTATGCCGTTAAAAAAATAGAATACTGTATTTAAAATAAAATAAAGAAAAAAACCCCACAGATGTCTAAATGTTTTATAAAAGATAAGTTTAGATTTTGTATGAGATGTGATATTTTGTGTGATTTGTCTACACTGTTATGAAATGAGAAATTGAATGTACTGTGACTGCCAACAGGCATAAAATTGATTGAATAACTGATTAATTAATGAATAAATAAACTATTGAAATCATGGCATACACTTACCTGCCCACTGTCTTTTTTCCCTGACTACTAACATTGTTCATTGTGAGAATCTGATGTGTTTCTTGGAGGGTACAGTACAAAGACAGATGAACAATAACATAGATGAACAGAAGATGGTGCTATCGGCCTACTGTGTGTCAGTGCAGGATGTCATCTCACTTTTTTCATGTGATGCATCGCAAATGATAGAGGCAGCAGTACAAAATGTATAGCAGCACCAATAGTTATAACATCATATCCAGAACATAAATAAATAAATTATCTATCTATCTATCTATCTATCTATCTATCTGTTGATGTAACTACATCATTACTCAGTTCAAGGCTTATTGCAGTGACCTAAAGGGAAAACCTATTAAACTAAGATGTAAAGTAATTACAGATGAGATTAACTGTTATTAAAAGCTGAACACATCTTTGGACGGAGGGTACACGAAACATAGGGGATTATTTAAGCGGAACTTTCCATTTCAGATCGTCGTTTCAGACCGGACGTATTTTTCATAGCGACACAGCCACCATGGACGCTGAATCCCAGCGTGCTTTGGATTATTTGACAGAAGTAGAGGAGGCAGCTGAGGATGTTCTCACCACTAAACAGCAGGTAACTAAATAATTACATGGCAACAATAAGCTGTTGATAATAATAAGCAGAGAAGGGCCATAAGGAGGACCCATATATCAGCTAATGCTACTGAGAAGCTAGCTAGCTGTTAGCAGCTAGGCTAACTCCTGGTTCACATTCTGTTTAGCTTCAGCTACATTTACAGTTCATTGTCTGTCGTAGAAAAAAAACAACCTAAAGTTTCTATTTTGATGGTCACTCAGTACATTGCAATACAACAGTAACAGACATTTAAAATAATGGCATCTGACAAATGCCCCATGGCAGTATTACAGTCATTTTCTCCCCCATAAACACTGTAGGATATTGCCTATTTATGATACAAAACCTCTGTTTAACTAATCAACATAACCAACTATGATTCTGATTCTGTTTTAGTCTTCAAGTCCCCACTAGTTTACGATTAATATTAGCTTGCTTTGACTTCCCCACACTCCGTAATTAAAACCCAAATTGATGTTGCAGCATCACCTACTGTATAATGCTGAGAATGAATGTTCTCTCTGTTGATGTTTCAGATAGTGGACCTGGACACAAAGAGAAACAGGAACAGAGAGGCACTTAATGCACTGAAACATGAAATACCAGATTCGGGTGAGTGACCCCTCGTGACAGAATGTTTTCAGAGAAAAGGCTTCGTTATGTGAAGTGTCAGTGTATTCATGCACATCGTGGCTCTGATATTCAAACAGTAACACCATGGACACATTGGCTTAGATTGTGAAAACAATTATCCCAGTGATTTCATAATGGGAGTGAGTCAGATGGTGTATAGTTGTACTTCAAGCTGTTGACGAAACACTGTTCTCATTTGCAGAGAAAGTTAAGGTTTGTTTCGGAAACATGTTCATCAAATTTCCCAAATCGAAGACGAGAGATATGATTCAGAAAGGTAATAAAATCTAAATTTACTGGATAGATTTTCAACATAAATTTGAATATAACTAGATTTGTTGTACACATGTTGTAGCTGCATATGAGATCATTCTGACTCTGTGACTTTGTCATCTGCAGATCAAGAGCAGCTGGACAAGGAGATAAACGACCTTCGCAAAGGACTGAAAGCAAAAGTCAATCGTCTAAATGAGATACAAGGTATGAAGAACATTTCAGTTGATCAGTTGGACCACTGCAACGTGCTCATTTAAAGAGATAGTTTGACATTTTGGGAAATACACTTGTGTGCTTCTTGCTGAGAAGATTGATACTCATGTATGTTGGAGGAGGAAGCAGTTAGTTTAGCGTTAGACTGGAAGCACATTTAAAACCCACTCATTACCAATTGTATCTTTCTGTTTTATTGTACATTTACTATGTGAAAACAACACTGTGATTTTGTGAGCTGTTGCATGGAGCATCTACAACAACAACAGCAGCCAGACACGGTGGCTTCCCATAGTCACTGTCACTGTGTTGTCATTGTGATGCAGTCGGGCAACCAGCAGAGACGCTGCACAGTGGTAGTGACGGGAGGACCAGTTGTTTTCACAGTGTAGTTCCTTCAAGTTGATACAATGTAAATGTATTGAACTTTTCAAGTTTTGATACTTTTTGCAAAGATATGTTGCCAGTTTCCCCGCGACACTCTGTTATATTACATGCATGTTCAACAGCTGTTGCCACCTGCCCCACAAAACTTCTTCTCTTCAGTCCATTAAAGTCATCAAATTTAAATAAATAAAAATAGAATATTAGTTTTAAAGCACCGATTCCACATCCCACTTGCACGTAGGTAGGCTATGTAAGCTCAATACAATGTTACAGAAATGTCACTGATCAAGGATCTGTTGTTCTTTTTAGGGACAAGCAACAGATGCACCACTTTGATTTGGTCTTGTCAGACCAAGAGTAGCTGCCAGGCTGTTTGGAATCAAATCTAGTTTATTCGTTACTCACACTCAGAACTCAGAAATTTGAGTCTAAAACTGAAAAGAGCTGTTCACAAAAATTTGTTCAATCATATCCGCCTGTCACTACTGAGCAGACTAATCGACGGTGTAAAAACAGATATGGATAAACTGTGAGAAAGTGTATCCCACATATCAAACTATTTGGTTCAGGATTGGGGTGCAAAGCTATAATGTAACAGCCAATGTTAGTAGGCTACTTTTATATTACACCCTGAACACCTTTACAGTCTGCTGCAGTCCCACAGCTTTACAGTAAGTGCTTCTTCTTGAACATGTTTAGCTTTTGGTTAGACTGTTGGAGAGGCATTGATTCATTTTGAAGGCTGTAGATGTTTGTGGGGTTAAATTAGGCCATAATATATTGTAAAGGTGTTTCTGTTACAACACTGTTGTTTATTCTTTGCTGTGTTAGAAGTCAGTTCACTTCCACTGATGCTGGTGGTGAAGGCTGCACTCGTTAGCTAAATGCAGGAATGCGTTGGGAGCACAGTTCGTAATATGCTAATGGCACCTCTGCACATGAACTGATTAGGGCCCAAATCAACAGAAGGGATATGAGGTAAGATCTGGAGGGATGTTGTTTGGAAATGCTTCTAATTAAAGCTTTTAATAGGCAGCAATACTATTATAGGAAAACAGAAATAGAAAACACATGTTATGATCTCTAAAAATATGTCTGCAGTCACTCACACTCTGGCAGAATGTCTCCAGTAATTTCTGTTCAATCTCTCATAGATGCTGACATGTCCTTGAACTCTGACTGTCTCCCAGTGGTTCAGGGAGGGATTGCCCCTCAATAATTAGTCCTCTGATAACCAGTTGAAAAGGGGAAGTCCTTCATTAAAATCCAATCCAAGTGGAACAGTGTCAGTTGCTACTATTTTTTTAACACTATCTCCTTAGGGGGGTGTCGGTGGCTTAGTGGTAGAGCAGGCGCCCCATGTACAAGGCTGTTGCTGCAGCGGCCCGGGCTCGACTCCAGCCTGTGGCCCTTTGCTGCATGTCACTCCCTCTCTCTCTCTCTCTCTCTCCCCCCCTTTCACACTAGTCTGTCCTATCAATTAAAGGCCAAAAAGCCCAAAAAATATCTTTAAAAAAAATTTCATAATAGCTGAAGTGAGAGCTGGTCTGCCATCACACTAAATGTCTTCCCAGCAGTGTGTGCATGATGTGTCTTTTTGTTCATTTGCAGGGAAACCTGAGCTGAGAGGCTACAATCTTTCTCCACTGTCAACTGATGAACTCAAAGCTGTTAACAGCCTCTTAAAGAGATGACATCAGATCTACTAATTGCATACTACTTGTAAGGACATAAGTGCAAAGACAACATGTTGACAAGGTGCTGAAGAGCCTTGCCTGCAACAGCAGATGGTACTGTAACATGCTAACTTCTGGATGACCCGATGACACATTAGCCCACTGGATGATTTACGACATGGATGTAAAGGACATCTTCATCACCCACCTTAAGGGCATTTTTGAAATTCTTGCCAAACATTGCATTCTAGGTCTTAAATCTTCAAAAAGCAAAGTCAAGACAGAAAGTGTATTTTGCCCTTCCCTCTTTTTTCTCGTTAAGTTCCACTCTGACATTTTTCAGCCCCCTTGATGAGCTGTCTGCTTTAAAACCGCCTCTACCCAGAGGCTGTGGTATGAAGATAAAACCCAAGTTGTTATAACCTACAGCTCTCCTTTAAACGATCTTTAGTAATAACATAAATGCAGATTGTTCTGTGAGATTGGACACAAGGACTGTTTGATATGACCTCCTGTAGTGTCTGAGTAGGAACTCAGGCAGTGTGGTTGGTAAATGGCCACAAGGTGGCAGTGCAGTGCAAGTGTACAACAGAAGGACAGAGGTTTGCTTCACTTGCTGCCTCCCCAGCCTCACAACCAACCTTCAGATACCCCGGCACTAATGCAGCACTGCCGTATAAAAGGCTATGTAACACAGACTTGGTTCTTGAAAGTTTGATTTTTTGCAGCGTGTTTACCTATGCATAATGTGAAATATTTGTTTTCATGTTGTTTAACTTTTTATGTCCTTTCTTAACCATCTCGTCTTTGAGTAAGTAAGGGACACTGTACAGTGAGCAGGTCATTATTCTGAAAAAAAAAATCTCACCACAGTGATGGAGGAGGGGTCTTTTATCACCCTGAAGGTGTTAATTTTGCAGTAATGACCCACTTGTTATATCCTTGCTCATCAAATCAGTCATTTGAGACAAAATATTCATTTGAAAGTTTTTGTTGCTTCTGCTTCCTGTCTATCATCAGAACTGCGTCCATAGCAACAGTCTGCTATTCACAGGGCTCCTGTGCAGCATGGAAAAGTATGGAATTTGATTTAGTTCATTTCAAGGTCTGAACAACTATTGCAAAAAGAATTGTAAAAATATTTGTATTTTCAGACTATTGCCCCTATTCTGTTTTTTAATATGAAATTCAGAATTTCTAAAAAAATAAAAATAAAAAAAATAAATGAATCATACAAGCAGAGTGTTTTTCATGGTGTTTGGAGCAGGCAGCACAGCCAAAGAGTTAAACACTGTGAGAGCGTGCTGGCCTGAGCGAGCTTGCAGTTGTCGAAAGCAAGGCAAGAGGTGTGATGTGCAACTACACACAGTCCTTTGCAGAGCAGCTTCTACGCCTGTACGTCATCCTGCAAAACACCTCCACCCTGAGTGCCTTGTAACTGCACCAAATCTGGACATCGGTGACCTGCTGCAGTTCAAACTGAGCATCAGAATGGGGAAGAAAGGTGATTTAAGTGACTTTGGATGTAGCATGGTTGTTGGTGCCAGACAGGCTGGTCTGAGTATTTCAGAAACTGCTGATCAAGTGGGATTTTCATGCACAACCATCTCTAGGGTTTACAGAGAAAATATCCAGAGAGCAGCAGTTCTCTGGGTGAAAATGCCTTGTTGATGCCAGAGGTCAGAGGAGAATGGCCAGACTGGTTCAAGATGATAGAAAGGCAACAGTAACTCAAATAACCACTGGTTACAACCAAGGTCTGCAGAAGACCATCTCTGAGCCAACAACACGTCGAAGCTTTGGACACCAGGTGCCACTGCTGTCAGCTAAGAACAGGAAACTGAGGCTACAGTTCATATGGTCTCACTTGGACAATAGAAGATTGTAAAAACAGTGCCTGGTCCGACGAGTCTCGATTTCTGCTGCAACATTCAGACAGTAGGGTCAGAATTTGGTGTAAACAACATGAAAGCATGGATCCATCCTGCCTTGTATCACAGGTTCAGGCTGCTGGTGGTGGTGTAATGGTGTGGGGGATATTTACTTGGCACACTTTGGGCCCCTCAGTACCAACTGAGCATGGTTTAAACGCCACAGTCTACCTGAGTATTGTTGCTGACCGTGTCCATCCCTTTATGACCACAGTGTACCCATCTTCTGATGGCTACTTCCAGCAGGATAACGCGCCATGTCACAAAACTCAAATCATCTCAAACTGGTCTTTTGAACATGACACTTCACTGTTCTCCAATGGCCTCCACAGTCACCAGATCCCCAGATCTATTGATGGAACGGGAGATTCACATCATGGATGCACAGCTGACAAATCTGCAGCAACTGAGTGATGCTATCATGTCAATATGGACCAAAATCTCTGAGGAATGTTTCCAGCACCTTGTTGCATCTGTGCCTCAAAAAATCAAGGCAGTTCTGAAGGCAAAAGGAGTACAACCAAGTACTAGCAAGGTGTACCTCATAAAATGGCTGGTGAGTGTAGTCATGTAACATAACAGTTGGATTCTAAAACCATTTATTCACATAAAAACAGTCTAGCTATTTGTGCTTAGATGTCAAATATGATCTGAAAAATCAATTCCAGAGAAGTTTGGGATTTTGAGTCTAGAAATGTGTGGAATTTGTTAAGATAAAAAAGTGTCACAAACCTCGTATTCAGATGTCACCGAATGTACTACACAGTAATTGATCAGTCAGAATTGAGTATAGAGCAAAGCAATGTAAAAAAAAAATGTATTCAATATGTTAATGATTGTGCGTGATTTGTATTTTTCAGACCTCACAGTTAATCACTTTGCCTTCAGTATGTGTTTTTGTTTTCTCTTTTTTTTTCTCTCTGACTGAGACATACCAAACACACTGAGTAAACAGCGTGAGTGATAAACAACCAGTGTGCTGTCCTGTGTATTTCGTGTAATTCCCCTGTCCGACAGGCCGTTGAGCATGAGAAGACACGGATAGCCTCGGGTGACGGGAGAAAGAAACAGCAGTCACAGTGTTGTGTGTGCGGAGGTGGTGGTGGTTTTGTTTCACTCTCTCCTCAGACTTTGGTTGCGTGCCACTGCTCTCAGACCTGGAACTGTCTAAGAGTGATGAATTTATGAGTCAAAGGATGGGAACCTGCTGATCATCTCAATTGTTAGACAATTATACCCAACAAGGCACGCAACAGTGCTATGTTAAGAAAATGACTCACTGATGCACAGCATTTGTCCCCCACCTGTGAAAGTACACACTGATGATTGATTAGACATGTTTGCCTCTGCTAGACTACAATAGCTAATTATTCACACAAGAGCAATAAAAATTAATCCATAAACTATGTGTAATTATAGTGGGTTTGACAGCGTGGATATGTATCAAAGGCCAAACGTGTGCTTAAACACTGCTGACATTAATCACAGCATGAAGGCCAGTCACCAGCATGTTTTCTATAAAGCTGCAACAGTTGTATTACCAAGGTATTTATTGAACACATCCAACAGCTGCCACTCTGGGAGAAAATCTATCGGCATTAATTAGTAAAGTTCTTAACTACTCGCTTGGATGGCTTTTGAGTTCTTGGTATGTTTGCAGAGTGTGTGTGTGGCTATGTTCCTTCCTGCTGTGAGGCTGAAATGTATTTTGGTTTCCTAGAAAAAAAAGCTCTAATTTAGCTGTCATTGTAATTTACAGAACTAGATTTACTGGAAGTTGTTTGTGAGTGCGTGCAGAAACCTCACAATATGTGCTGTCACAGAGCTGCAGATGTAAATGAGGAGTCAGATCTTGATGAAATAAGTCAGGGGATCAATTTCATGTGTGGGGCAGATATGCTTATTTTGACAGACTTGGCTGGAGACATTCATTCTCATTAGTTAGTGAGAGGGTGTGAAGTTAGAAAGCTGGTTAAAATAATTTGTCCTGGAGTGCTGTATTTCTTGCTGCTCCCAATAATGTCAGTCTGAATTCTCAGCAGTTCAGGTGAAGTGTTGGTCCATCCAAATAACTAAAAAAGTTTCCGCTCACACTCCCTGTCACACCAAGCTAATGGTCAATGGTGGGCCGTTAGTAAGCATCTGTTGCCCTAGTTTTTGTGGTACGTTCCGCACCTTCAGCCCTCGTCAATTGCATCAGCCGTTTTTTGACCGATTCAGCAATCAGCATTGGAGACAACAGAGCCTGTCACTGACTGACAGTTCAGCTTAGCACACATGAGAAACAGAAGTGAGGAGGCAAACAAACAACTACTACTTTTTGGGTGCAGACAGAAATACGTATCAAGCTGCAAGTATTGAAAGGTGGTATCTGCTTGACCAGATTCATTCACTTCTCTTAGCATATTCTTTAAACCTGCAGTAACTGATTTTTTTGGCCACTTGGGTCACAAAGTAATTGTGAACGTAACCATACCATATTATCGCCTTTAAAGTTGAGATAGCAAAGTTGTTAGCAAACGGTTGTTTTTTACACATCCAGCAGTTAACAAGCATTAACATTATCCTATCTGGAGTCATGTTTCGACCACCTGATCAATGAAAGACCAATAATAACTGTCTTTTAATGCTGTTTTTGGTCTTTACCAACTCTGCAAAATATTTGTCTCTTATGCTAAATGTTCCACTATGTTCACCAGCAGCTAACTACTACATGTCTGTGCATTCACCAGCTGGTTTTATATAAGGTTTTAAAAGCTTTTCCTCTGAAAACAGCTGCTTGTGGTCGAACACGGCACCATGAGAGCGGTGGGAGTGAGCCAAAACAGTAGAGTAAGTTGTGGGTCGGACAGCTAAATAATGAGCCCAAACCAAGAAGCAGCCTCCAGGGCTGACAAAAATCAGTCCAACATAGAGGTATCAAAAACTGTAGTTCCTCTAATGGCCACTTGAGGCTGACTCCAGAAGCCAGCCAATCCCCATAGACCACCATGTTAAAATGCCCAACTTTACAGCCAAAACAAACGTGTTTACAGCCTGGTAGAAAAAACGGTTTTGGTCTCTATAGCTAATTTTCCTGTGAATTTTTTTATCACTCACCTATTCACATATTATTAAGGCTTAAAGCTATGCATATTAACTGCGTGGCCACACTGAGTGACGGGCTGTCTGCGGATAGTGTCCTTGGCTTCTCAGTCAGATCCACCCCTCTCTCCTCCACAGCTCCAGCCTCTTACCCAAATATGGTCACTTCTGGCTCCAAAAAACAAGATGGAGACAACTGAAATGCTGAACTTAAAGCTTCAAAATTGGAGTCCACAAACCAATGGATGACGTCACGGTGGCTATGTCCATTATTTTTACAGTCTATGGCCTGAACTCACGATAGAGCTCTATAAAACAATTATAATCATCTGTAAGTTCATCAAAGCGAGAACCCCACACTGTCATGTATACATTAAAAAATACTGATTATAGTCACTTTAATCACAAGTGTGTGATTTGTGAAGCTGATCTTATCAATATTTGTCTATGAACAATTAATCAAAAGAACGAGTAATGTTAAAGGTGTGACTCGTAGTAGAGCTTTATAGCATCATTCAGTGTGTTAATTTGGTTGTATGGCCCACAGCTTGACGGTTTGGGTCACACTCACTCACTGTCACAGCTTTGATCCCAGCAGCTGTTTTCAGTGAAAAAATTTCCGATAAGCTGTACAGTACCTGCCTGGCACCAAACAGCCTGCAAGGCCAGGGAGTAGCTGGTAAATATAGTGAAGCATTTAGCAGCTAACTAGCTATCTTAGGAGTTGGTGGAGACCAAAACAGAGTTAAAAGGAGAGATTTAGACTTAAATATCATAAGATGCTAATATCCATGTCTGCTGAATGTGTAAACAGGCAAATCTTTGCTTACAGGTTTCACCATATCAACTTTATCAGGATTTAATGTGTGATTTCAGCTTGTGGTAAAGAACTGTCACAACGTGGCCAAAGTAAAACTGATTAATGCAGCTTTTAATCATATAAAAAATATTTTGTCAACTTTGGATTGTATTATTCAGGTTATTGTGTGTCTGCTTGTGTACCAGATAAGTTTGACATGTTCTGCAAAATGAAAAAAACAAAAAAGGGTTTGTCAAAAGGTCTCAAAGATAATTTTGTGTTGTTATTGACCAGAAAACATGGTATCGTATTAGCCCTACTTCTGCCACCGTCTCAGTACAATGGAAGTGAATTCTGTTTGTGAAAAATGACATTCACTCAAAATGACACTGACTCTTTTCGGAAACAGTTTCCCATTACTTTCAGTTATCACCAGACGTCACTGTTTTTGAAGTGTTTTTGAATTTAACAGTTCTGGGGATTCCCTGACAAGAACTGCCCACTGGGGAGCTCCTCTGAGAACTAGCCTACATACCTTCAAAGGCATTTTTTGGGGGGGTTAACATACGCACCACCAAAAAACACTGAAGCGATGTAAGCATGGCAGTGTGTCAAGCTGTTGTTTGCCTTTTTTGTTATCTGCTGTCTACACGGTTGACAGGTTTTTAAAAATTGTGGTTGCTGCATTGGCTCATGTGTTAAACCAATCGCCGTACACTTCCTTAACTCAAGGTTCCTCTTGTGTTGGGAGTACTCTGAAATAGGAGTTAAAAAGTCCCTCAAAAGAGTGTTCTAAGAAAAAAAGGGGGTTCCTAGAACTATGAAAAGTTTACTCCGGTCCTATTGTGATGTGGAACTGACCTGATAACATTTTTTAATTAGTAGATAAGGCTAATTAATGTGACAGAATCAGACTTGCCAGTGTTATCAGATACAGCAGTTTAATACAGGAAGTAGCTGAACTTCATTTGACATTTATGTCAGATTAGTTTCTTGTTTTCAGGCCAGTGTTGTCTGTGTGTGGTAGGTGCTTCACATTCTTTGGCAACCCAGCAGGCTTTTGACAGCTGTGATAAAACCACACTGCTGGTGTTACGAGTAAATCAGAAACAGTCCCGTAACAGTCCCTCACTCCCACTTATGACTTTTAAAGTCTCTTTCTCTTTCTCTTTTGCAGACAGCTTTTAGGTTCAGTCTGTTTCTGACTAACCCCTCTGACCTTTTCGGCAGTTTCCAACACATTTAGACAAATATGTACACACCTAATTAGAATGAGATGATGCAAGGCTGTTTTGTATAACACTTCCTGCCCAAACTGTCACGTCCAGAGGATTCCGGCAACAAAGGGAGGAGAGCCCAAGCGCAGACAGACTAGGCAGACAGAAAAAGTCCAGGGATTCATTAAAAAGGCGTACATACATCGTCCTAATGGCTGGGTACTGTATAAGGTCAAAACTAAAGTGCACCATTGAGAGTACAAAGGTAAAC
This sequence comes from Epinephelus lanceolatus, assembly GCF_041903045.1. Taxonomy (NCBI): domain Eukaryota; kingdom Metazoa; phylum Chordata; class Actinopteri; order Perciformes; family Serranidae; genus Epinephelus; species Epinephelus lanceolatus. The sequence continues at coordinate 13,473,139 of NC_135734.1, forward strand.
AGGAAAAAGGTGGAGGCAGGCAGGTACCAATTCCAGGATCCAGGATTACAGAATAAAAATGCTTAAAAGCAAAGGAATGAAGTGACAATCTTGGAAGCTCTTTCTTTCAAAGCTGTCCTTCAGCTGGGGATATCATCCAATGCTGTACAAAGAATATACATTTTGTGTATGTAAGGCACAGAGACACTTTCTGTAAATTCCTTCAATTCATCCAATAGTAAGTGTCATCATCTCCTGATATAACTTAAGTGTATTTTTTATGTCATACGTAAATTGATGTACAGCAGTTGTTGGTGTTGTTGTCAGCCTTATGTATTTCACTGCTGGAAAGATGGTCTTTTCATAAATCTGGGCTGCTATAGTAGAAAGATGCAAATACTGTACTTACTAAAATTAGTGCTATGTGACCAGAGAAAACAAAGGCTGTGGCATTAACTTTTGCTCAAAAGGTGGAAAATCTACAACTACCATAATAATACAAAAATAAAAAGATGATCTGCAAATAAAAATTATGTTCCCCTGACTCCTCATATAGTGCTCCTAAAGGCATTTGCAATTGACCAATGGCTAAGCCCCGCCCTCAAACGCAATGAGCCAATCACAGTGCGTATAGCCATTCCCATATACTCGGACATTCTCTGCCTGGACATTCATTGAAATGCATTACACAGAGTCGGTTTTGTTCAGTTTTATGAGCTTTTTCTGAGATTTGAAGTTTAAAATGGTCAAACGGTGTGCATGGGGTACATGCAACTCCGACACAAGGTATCCTGAGAGGCTGGACAGCGGGGTGTATTTTATACCCTTTCCTAAACCACATCTCAACCGAGAAAAGTCCTTTGGATAAAGTTGTGCGGTAGACCACAACATCAACTCGGGAGCGTATCTATGTTTCCAGGATTCTATGTTTCCCGGGTTCTATATTCCCCACTTAACCCTGTAAAAAAGGTTCTATGTTCCCCGCTTAACCCTGCGGGAAAGATAGAACTGTTTTTGTGTAAGCGGGGAACATAGAAGCTTTTTTGCAGGGTTAAGTGGGGAACATAGAACCCGGGAAACATAGAACCCTGGAAACATAGGGATGATTCCGTTCATCATGTCACCTTGTTTGCTGGGAGTTCATTAGCCTATTTTGTTCTAGTTTTGTACTTTGGTGATCGTACATCATTGTTAGCTGTTGTCCAAAGGGCTCTAGTTAAGCTAACGTTAACTTCTGGAGCTTAGCTTCATTAACCCTATGGGCCCGAACGACGCATAGTGCGTCCAAATTCACACCTGTTCTTTTCTATGGATTCTCTCCGCAACCGTTCATCATAGCGAGAAGCCACGCATATCACGTGAAACAGCGGAATTGTAGCTTTCTGAGAAGACCAAGACAAGACTACTTGTCGGTAGTCCAATGTTTTCACAGCGAAAAAAAATGATAAAGTTACTCTAAAATTATGTATAACAGAGCTTTCATACAGCTCTGCACACACATTACTCTTGGATGCATTACTTGCGAATGCAGGCTCGCACAGAAATGCCACGCATATCACATGAAAGCGCAGGAGCAGAGCTTTCATGTGATACCACACACATCATTGTGCTGTCATCCCATCATGCTATAAATACAGATCAACTGTCTACAAAATAAAAACCTGACGAATTTCTTTACAATCCATTATACAAATCTTGTTATCAGTCACTTCATATAGTGAGGAATATCGTATCTTACCACGTCTTAGGCTTGTGTGTGTTTCTCCCTGTCTATCCACATTTGTAGTCCAGCTTTCAAGATGCAAATATCTCCATATTGTCCAGTTGACACTCCATCAAACTTTGTATGACAAGACAAGCGCACTTCACCTTTACGCACCCAGACAACTGTAGCCTAATTATGCATGCTGACAGGGCCATAGTCACCATATACATTGAGGGGGACACGTGCCCCCCCACCAATGCCCAAAATGTCCCCCCAATATATAACTGAAAGTGAAAAACAAATATTATCTTGGAGGACATCATTGCACTTGGTTGACTATTTTTCTATGATCTTAGATGTAAATATTGCATGTTTCTTTCAGATAAAACACATTTTTGACTTGTGAATGAGTCAATGGAATTTCTTGCCATAATAAAAAAAATGCTGGCAATTATGTCGGCCTGGCACAAACCACATGTTTTGGACAACTGTGAAGTTACAGAATGTCCCACCATCATGGTTCTTATATTGCCAGATTCCAGAGAGTCTCCCCTCTTCATATATGGCAGAATATGTCATTTTCCAACTTGCTATGGTGAGATACATGTAAAAATGTAAGAATTTAGTCATACAGATTTGTTTTTTTCATTGATATAAAAATTAATATCAAATACAGGCACATAGGACGACATGTAATAATGGCAAATCTGGTTAGCCCAGATTGTCCTGAAAAAACAAAAAAACAAGATATAGCATGTGTATGTAGCCTTTATAATGACTGTGATATGAGCTTAAAAGTAAAGGCAGTAAAAAATACCCCAAAAAGGCCTAGGGCTCATGGGTTAACTTATCTGTAATCGCAGAGATAATAAAGGTTGGCAAACATTATGCTGAATAATTCAGTGTAAATACTGTAGCACCAAACTAACGGAGAGACACTCTTGGTAAAGATGGTGTGGTGACAGCGAGGTTATGGACCCAAAATGCAGACAGACTGAGGGAAAAGGGTTTAACAGTTTTATTGAGCCAGAATGATGCAGAGAACAAAGGAGATCCGGAGCCCAGGTGCAGAGTGGGATAACCAGGTGAGAGTGCTGGGCTGTGGGCTGCTGTGAGGCACGGAGGGAGACACTGGAAAAAAGGTAGGAGAACGAGGGTTAAACACTCGACGAGCAAAAAACACAATCAAACTTGCAAGATTACTCAAATCACTGGAGGAATAGAGGAGCCGAGATACCACTGCGTGCAGTCGCAAATACTCTGGCACTGAGGCTAGAGGCCGTTTACACGTTGCCGGCTATTTTCATAAACGGACATTTCACCGTCTCCGTTTTCAAAAAGATCTTCGTTTACACTTACCCGTGTATATATACACAAGAGCATGCCAAACCTGTAGGTGGCAGTGTAATGAGAAGCTCAAGCCTTCCATGTATCCATTGTCACCATAGCAACATAGGTCGCACTTTTTACACAGGCGCAAGTTCCGGCGCATACTGTGACGTCAGCTGCCTATAACTCCGTTTATCTCTGTTTATCTCAGTTTACATGCAAACGCGCAACCGGAGTTTTCCAAAATCTCCACTCTGGCCGGAGTTTTTAGAAAGACTCGTTTTCAGAGGAGAAATCTCCGTTTGCGTGTAAACGAAGGGCACAAACGAAGGAAGATGTCTCCGTTTATCAAAATCACCGTGTACATGTAAACGGCCTCCTAGAGTCGGTGGCAGTCTTAAAGCTCGTTGATTGCAGATGACTCTCAGGTGTGCACACTCAGCCTCAGTGCAGGGAGGGGAGAAGCCTCTGGAGACAGGTAAACACAGCAGCACACAACCCACACAGGAAGTAGACTCCAGAAATGTTCATAAAATAAAAGCCAAAAATCCATGCTCACCACAGATGGTAAAAAGGCCCAAAAATCATCAACTGCCTCCTGCGAAATGCCTCGTACTGTGACACCTGCCATAGCGCCAGTCACTGAATGTTGATATTTTGTCCGAGTGAGTGGAGGGGTGTGTGGCTTAGCCATAGGTCAATTACTTCTTTGATGAGTAGATGCCATACTTAACACAGCAGTCAATTGACATCAGGTCAATCAGGTCATCAGATATAATGTAGAAAAGTTTTGTAGAGTAAAGTATAGACCTAAATTTTCTGTCACTATGCCTCCTATGTTAAAAGGGGAAAAACAGTCTTTCTTATCAATTTAGGTTTTTTAGAAGTATTTTCTATATACATTAAGCTCCTAAATAGACATTTCTGTCAGTGCTGATTTGAGTGGGTGGAGCATGTCGGGTGGTATCCACATGAATGCCAGAACCAAAGGTTTCCCAGCAGAACAATGCACTGGAACAAAATAATCAAAGTTATTCACTTCACCTGTCAGTGGTTTTAATGTTTTGGCTGATGGGTGTATAACCCCATTCATGGGATGTTAATTCACAGGATATACTAACTGTTGTATGAGGATACGCTGATAAAGTATCTTCTTATCTGATTTTATTGATCTCCTAAAATGAAAATACTCAATAAAAGCTCAACATAACCTTATTGATATTGATGTCTGTTACATGTTAATAGTGAAGTTGCTATTGACACTGTAACTAGCAACAAATAACAATACTGTATTCTCAGCAGAGGAGCTGATGACTACTAATGAAGACTCAAAGAGCTAAGATCTAAAGCTAAAATCATTCGTAATTTACAACCTTGATTCCAAAAAAGTTAAAACACTGTGTAAAACATAAATAAAAACTGAATGCAAAATCCTTTCTAACCTATAATCCATTAGATAAAGTACAAAGACAAGACATTTAATACTCAAATTGATAACTTTATTGTTTTTTGTAAATATACAGTCATTCTGAATTTAATTTCTGCAACATGTTCCAAAAAGGTTGGGACAGGGGAGACAAAAGACTGGGAAGGTTGTGGGATGCCCAAAGAACACCTGTAAAGAACATTCCACAGGTAAACAGATCATTTGGTAACAGGTGATAATCTCTACTCGGTACAAAAGGGGCATCCGCAAAGGATTCAGTCGTTCACAAACAAGCATGGCACAAGGTTCACCACTCTGTGCAAAACTGTGTGGGCAAATAGTCCAGCAGTGGAAGAACATTTTAATGCACAATTCAAAGTAATGTAGCAATTTCATCTTCTACAATCCATAATATCATCAAAAGATTCAGAGAATTCAGAGATATTTCTAAACTCAAAGGACAGGGCTGAAAACCAATCCTGAATGCCCGTGACCTTTGACCCCTCAGGGTGCACTGCATTAAAGCCGCTACAAGGAACTTTTAACTGGATATGCAAAAGTCTCTAGTTTCTGCTGATGTCTGTGTGTGACCTACAACGGCAAATGAGACCATCGGTGTGAAGATAAGCTATTTCTATATAGTGTATATCCATACCTTTAGGAAACTGTGTCCGGGTCCGCCCCAGGTCGCTTCCAGGACAAAGCGATTTACGGCACTCAGACAGCACACGTCATCTTACCTAGCTGCTTACATTTAGTGACTCTTATAAATAGTCGCTATTCCTCCTCCTTGACCCGATGTCTGCGGGGAGTTAAAATAGCAGCAATCATTGGGTAAAAGTTCTGTGAAAGCGCTGGACTCACCAACAGTCAGCCACGTCTCAGTCACACAGAGAAAACCCAATCCTCGGGAAGTCAGGAAATCCTTCAGGATAAACGTTTTGTTCGCTAGCGATCTAGCATTTACCAGCCCAATCCTGGCAGGAGCCGGTCCACGGCGTTAGCTGTCCAGGGAGCCACACACAGAGGCCGCAGGTTGCGCAGATTCACCCCACACCAGTGGGGACGAGGAGAGCAGGGGCCGCGGGGCTGGAACACCTCATCCGGGCCGACGACAGGTACCAGCCAGGCGTTGACAGGGTCCAGCGAGTGCTGAGAAATAAAGAGGCGAGGCACCACTCCGTACTCCAAGAAGCCGTGGAAGTGCTTGCCAAACAGGCCTTCAGCCTTACCAGCCAACCGCTGCGTTTACCCTGGCGGCAGTGGCGCTTATGCCAGAGAGTTGGAGCTGGGGCGCGGCAGAGGTGAGCTGGGATCCCCGATAGGAGCGGGGGCAAAGTTTTCCCGTCTTGTTGTTTCATTCATCCCCAAAACAAACACATGCGCGAGCCAGGTAAGCGTCTTTACGACAATACACTCTAGAGTTCATGGGAAATGTAGGCTTCATTCCGGCAAAACACTACCACTTTTGTCCACAGGGTCGCCAAAATCAACTCAAAATGAAAGTTCCTTGTAGGGGCTTTAAGAACCAAAAGGGGCTCAGGAACACTTTGGAAAACCATTGTCAGGTGTTGCTGCATCTACAAATGCAAGTTAAGACTCTTCCATGCAAAATGAAAGCAATTTTCTCTGGAAAGCCATCCAGAGACATCGCTGACTTCTCTTAGCCTGAGCTCATATGAGATGGACAGACACAAAATGGAGAGGTGTGCTGTGGTCTGATGAGTCCACGCTTCAGATAGTTTTTGGAAATCATAGACATCATATCCTCCAGGCTGAAGAGGAAGAAGGACCATCCAGAATTTTACCAGCTCAAATATAAAAGCCAGCGTCTGTGATGGTATGGGGGTGTGTTAGTGCCCATGGCATCATGGGTAACTTCACATCTGTGAAGGCACCATGAATGCTGAAAGGCACATACAGGTTTTGGAGCAACATATGCTGCCATCCAGATGATGTCTATTTCAGGTACATCCCTGCTTATTCCAACAAGACAATGAGACACAGTCTGCACCTGTAAGAAGTGTGACTTCACAGTAAAAAAGTGCAGATGCAGTCCTCTCAGTCCAGTATCTCCAGATCTGTCTGCCATTATAAAAATGTGTGGCGCATTATGAAGCACAAAATACGACAATGGAGACCCTTAAGTCATATATCAAGCAAGAATCAGAAAGAATTTCACTTTCAAAACTTAAACAATTAGTGTCCTCAGTTCACAAACACTTCCTGACTGTTGTTAAAATTAAAGGTGATGTAACACAGTGGTAAATGTGAGGCTGTTCCAACTTTTTCAGAGCAGATTGCAGGCATCAAATTCAGACCAAGTCTATATTTACAAATAATAAGAATAAAATAATAATAATAATAATAATAATAATAATAATAATAGTAATAACAACAATTTACATTTTACCCCACATAAACATGCAGTTGTTTAAAGACTGGTCAGAGTTTGTGACCTCATGAGGTGTTGCTTAGTAGCTGTCAAACGCCTTGCTTGATTTCATCATAATATATTCTGTCATTTTATGCTTAAAACTCACATGCATTTATTTACCGATGAAAACAAGAAGATCTTTGTGGCATTGTGAAAATGTGAAAATGATGATATATATAGGTGATGATGGAGCAGGAGGTTCATTTTAAATTTAATTTCAAATTTAAGCATTAGAAGCATTATTTACCTCCACACATACACCATTAACTTGAAAGCAGCTTGTCAAATCATACATCTGAGTCGTGTGTGGACAAAAGGAGAAAAAAATCCTTGACAAAATTTTTCTCACATTGGTATTTATTCTTTTTGTACCTGATGCAACATTTTCTTTCAGCTCATGGGGGACGCTGGTTAGTTTCAACGTCATATGAAATGTGGTTTATCTCAAATTTAGATAAACCACAGATAACATTTAGCATTCCACACGTTAAATATGAAAAGCACCTCGATGGGAGGACATACACACTGGTCATGGGCACGCTATATGCATTGACTTTTATGTGCTGACCTTTTGCTCACCCTCCCATATGGAAAAACACAGCCCTTCTCAAATGTAAAGGAAAACAACTACGCTGACATCTAAAGCACAGAAAACACACACTTAACAGCAGACCGTGGCTTGCTGCACATGTGATGGTCTATGAGTCAAAGAGATTCCTTTGGAGACCCAGGGCAGTCTTTTGGCCAAACATAGAGTCCCAGTAATCCGGTCTGGCCTCATCAACCTCAAACATAACTTCAAATTCATTCACAACGTGAGCATAACACAGACTTTAAACCACAAAATAACAGAGATCTGACTTGTTAACAAGGAGGCTTTCGACTTGTTAAAGGCACATTTGACAGAGCTGACCTTAGTGATGCATAGTCTATTAGTTTTTGAGTAATTGATTGTATTTTTCAAGTAACATGTCTGACACTGCCACGCAATACAGTATTCAGCTTGATAGAATGATGATACATGATGACAGATGATACAGTTGTAAATAATGGAGAAGAGAGTCCTGATGAAGACACAAAACACGTGACTGTATCTCGACTTCTCTCCTTATGTCATGTGTGGTTCATGTTGGGAGGATGCTGACACACACTGGCTTCGGCTTCCCCATCCATTTTTTTCCCTTCTTAACCCAATGTGTATTTTTCCAGTCCGAGACTGAACTTGTTTTCACATTCTTATTTATTCTTTTTGTACCTAATGAGACATTTTCTTTTCACTCACGGCGGATGGTGGTTAGTTTCAACGACATATGGGATGATGTTTTCCTCAATATGTTAAAATTTAGAATTGCTCCCATTACGCATTGAAAGCACCTCAATGGGAGGATAAATGCACTGATGACATGCACACTATGCATTGACTCTCATGTGCTGACCTTTTGCTTACCCTCCCATATGGAAAACCACTGCATGTCTCAAATGTAAAAACAAATAAATCCGTTGACATCTAAAGCACAGAAAGCATATACTTAACATTTTGCCCAAGAGACTGTGGCTTGCTTATGGTCAGTTAGACGAATGAGTTCCTTTGGAGACTCAGAGCAGTTGTTCAAACATAGAGTTCCAGTAATCTGGTCCGGTAACACGAATTTGCTGTCAGTAAGTGCTATGGCAGCATTTGATCCATTACACCCACTGCTGGGGAGTTAAACATTAATCGGTTAACTGCTGAGAATATTTCTCACCTGTTATGCATGGGACGTCAGTCTATAGGTTAATTTAACTTCTCAGTTTGCTGCACACTGCACATCACCTGGGTCTGGTGGGAGCTAGCTGGCAGCGCATTGAGTGATTACCGCTAGTTATGCCATCCCAACTTTGGAAACATTGTTAACTTTGGGGGTCTCCATAAACTTCAGTTGGTCCAGAATTCAGTTCTCATATCATTACTAGAACTTCCTCCATGAATTATATCACTCCTGTCTTTCAGCAACTTCACTGGCTTCCTGTTAAATACTGTGTCGATTTTAAGATTATGTTTCTCACCTTAAAAGGGATAGTTTGGATTTTTTGAAGTGGGACTCATCCATAGTCAGTGTATTACATACAGGAGATGGCAGTCAACTACCAAAACAAATCAATATCAGTCTCTGTGGATAGGGGTCCGTCCCAAGTCTCTTATTTTTATAGTGCTACTGCTAGCTCCTCGCTTGAACCGGAAGTTGTTCGAGGTCCGCCATCTTCTAGGCCATCCCAAGTCTCTTATTTGTGCAGCGAGGAGCTAGCGGCAAGCTTTAAGCAGCTACGAGCTAGGATGGTCAAGAGCTTCCTATCCGGAAGGGTTTTTCAGCTGAATGCCATGACGTGTAAATACCCGCCCCCTACATCTGGCTCATTTGAATGAGATGGTGGAGAAACAGTACAAGAGTAAGTACCTGTTACATGCATTCTTTGCAATGAATCGCTGACTATGTTGAATGATGGTGAGTTAATTGAATGATAGTGCTCATCACAGTGACAGTGGAATAGCAGGGCTACACACTGTTCTGTAATTGCACAAACTTTGACAAATGACTCAATAACAATGGTAATACATGCAAAAGTGTGTGACCAGAGTAATGACGGCGGGGGGTGGGGGCTGTTTTGGTCAGCAAATATAATGAGACTTGGGATGTACCCATAGTAACGCCAGACACTGGCTGCTTTACAGAGCAGATCCAGCGGTGCCGCTGTCATCATGAATGGACATCGCTTCACGTGACGCTTCAGTGGAAAGGACGTCTCATGTCTCTTAAACTGACAATGCTCGCTCATCGCTCCTAGCGCTAGCGCCTCATATTTTTTCCTAGGTGGGAGGGGCTAAACAGCTAGCAAAGTCAGCTAAGTAAGATAACTAGCAGTAATTTAAGAGACTTGGGATGGACCCTATATTGAGAATATTTTCACCTCTTTACCTTGCTGTTAGACAACCCTTCCCTTTGACATAGGGGTGACAACAGAAGTAAGGTTATGATAAGTTATTTGTTTTGGGGTAACTAACATTATTACTGAAATTTTATTAGTAATTTGTTACACTTTTCATTTCTGGGAAAAGCAATGTTATTAATATAATGCTGCCCAAAACTGCTGCTCACATTGTGATTGTTTATAAAGTTATGTTTGAGGCTGATGAAACCAGACCTGACCACTTTGAGTCTTATGTTTGGACAAATGACTGCTTTGGGTCTCCAAAGGAACTCATTCATCTAACAGACAAGGTCAAACCACAGTCTCCTGGGTAAAGTCATGGATGCAAGAATGGTGAAAAAAAGACAGTTCCTCAAAGCAACAGTTTTGTATCATATGTTAATAACAAACATATGTATTTTAACCCAGACCATGTTTTTTCTAAACCCATCCAAATATTTTCGTTTCCTAAACCAAATGAAATAGTTTTGGTGCAACTGTGCCTGTTTCACAATGTTAACCACATGTTTAGAACTGTGACCGTTAACGATCATATAAAACCTATTCTGTTGTTTAGGTAAGACAATAATGGGGTAGGAATTAACGACTGATGAGCTTGTCTGGGTCTGAGGACTGCTTTTTGTAAGTTAAGTGAACATATCCCAAACAATCCACTAGCTGTCTGTTCTGTGTGTCTGTCAAAGAAATTTGGTGGTAATACACAGCCCAGGCTCTGTGAATGGGAAACAAAGTGGCTTAGCTCAAGCCACACAACACTACTCGTTCATGCTGGTGCACAGGACAGAGGGAATGTCGATGGATGTACAAAGATAAAGGCAGTGGGAGCAGAGGGGGCAATAAAAACCAAGCTTCTGAAAGGCCTGACACGAGAGGTGTATTTGTTTGGGTGCTGAGTTCAAATATTTGCGACCTCTCTCCAAAATCGCTGACTCTTTGACCTTTAATTGGAAAGCTGTGGTGTAGCCTGTTCAGGGCCCAAAACAAAAAGTCACAGAAAACAGGAGGAATAATCTGTCACAGACTCTGGTTGCAATTTTTATTGTATTATTAATGCTTTTAAGTCATGCCAGCAGCAAGGATGTGTATCACTTTAAGACAACACAGAAATGCTGACTGATTGAATGGAATGAATAATAAATTGGTTGTGTATCTCTGGCAGAATGAGAATTGCACAGTGATTCTGTGACAATGTAAAACAAGCAAAAGGTCATGAAACCTCATCTACAGTACTAATCAACATAACACAGGCCCTGCACTGAGACAGACCTCCTCTGTTAGACTTTGCTTTGAAAAATGCAGTGAAAACAACCAGATAATGACTAGAACAAATCAGAGAGAAATAAACAGTCAGATAGCATGAGGTCTATCAAATTCACCTTCCATGCACCATCTGAGCTGTCTTGGTAGGAAAGAGCAGCTGGTTATTTTTACTTGAATCAAACTCATTACGTTTTTTGGTTGTTGTTCGAGGTTTATTGCCATAATAATTCTCTTTGTTTCCCAGGATACAGACTAAATGACATTTGCTGACAGTCATGTAAAATAATTGGGGCAATAAACTCAAACTTTCCTGCAAATTATCATTTGAAAAGCATCTAGCCTGTGACAGAAAAGATATTTTAATGTCCTCTCATGGAGGTGACTGTTCTGTGTTAGTACTTCTGGACCTCAGTTCTGCTTTCGGCAAATAGACCATCAAATTCTCATTAACAGGTTCCGCAATTGCGTTGGTATATCAGGCAAAGCATTGGACTGGTTTGCTTCATATCTCTCTGACGGGATTTTGTCCATCTCTTTTGGTGAGTTTGAATAAGATTCTCTTATTCTTTCTATATTTGCTGCCATTGGGATAAATAATAAACAGATATAGTATAACATTGCATATCATTTATATGCAGATGATATGCAGCTCCACTTCTCATTCAAACATAGTGGGCTCTAGTTTCGCAGACCGGGCGAGGCGGAGGTGCAGCGCACCTGTGCTTCACCAACTGGGTGTGGCCAGGCGGATTTTGTAAGTTTGGCACACCCTGGCGTAGCTACTCCTCTATCCCACCATCGTCCCTCCTACCAGCGCAAGTCGGAAAGAGGAAGGAGAGAAGGTGTGGAGTGGGTTTTACACACATCACACCAATCAAATGAGCCCCTCTCCTCGCCCTTAAATGCGCCGTGCGAAGGTGTAATGAGAGTTTACTCAATTTGCCATGGCAGAAGAGAGCAGCAGCGTCAGACGGCCAAACTTCTCCCAGGAGGAAACTGATGTTTTGGTCTGGGAGGTCCAAGCTTGCAGTGTCCGAATATACGGAACTGCGAGCAGACCTCCACGGGCTGATGATGCAAAGGTAGCCTGGGAGGAGGTCACCACAATTGTAAATCAATGTTGCGTTTCTCTCGTGCGCGCGCTCTCTCTTTCTCTCTCACAGTCTCACTCTGTGCAGACATTTATTACAACTTCAAAGAGTTAAGGATCTTTTGCTCACCTTTTATGACACTTGAAGACAGAGCATACTGACATCGGGGTCACAACCTCAAGTGTCTCAACATAATGTGATATGGTGGTATGATACGAGGCTGTGGTCCCTCTGGGCTAGTGTTCTGCCTAGAGAATGATAACCATGTAATGGAGGTGAGTTTCAGTAAAAAAAACAGATGAGAAAAGCAATGGTTTCCATGTATTTGTGCATGTTCAATTATAGTGGCAGGGCTGCCAAAGGTTCCTAACCTCTCTTGGTAGGTAAAGCCATATTGAGGGTCAGAAAATTCCTGTGGGTCCAGTGTTTTTAAACAAACTAAAGTGTATGCACATTGCAATAAATGCAAAACATTATAAGCACAGAGCAATTTCTGTAAATTCCTCTTTGACTGATGTAAATCATTTTGTACTGAACTGTTCATTGTGTGTTTGTGTTTTCATTATCCTCACAGTGGCCTCTTCTTCACTTCAAGGACAAGCTTGTAGCCACCACAATAACACAAACAAGTCATAGCAACAATGATGGAGGAAAGCAGTAAGACGCCACTGTATCAACCTTATGTGGCCCAACCATTACCTTGTTTGTTCCATTGCTGCTTCTGTCTGTTGACTGTCAGTCCCTACCAAGAGTAAACACGGAGAAAACATTAACCAGAAGTCTCAATCCTGATAGGTTCATATATCCTTCTATAAACACATCCGCATTTATGAGGAGGCTGTAGGGGCTGTCACCATCACATCCACCACAGGATGTGGTATATCCACACACTCAGAACATTTTCCTAGGTGCTCTCATTGTCTTCTATAACATCTTTCCAATTCACTATCTATGGGGCGCTCGTGAATCCAATCTCATTCTCACACTCAAATGAGAGCGCAGTTGTTCAAAGAAACAAAGCATTCTATTTCTATGTTAGATCATGAACTGATAATGTAATCACACATTTACTCCAACTGGCCCTCGCTGCTTCACCTCCCTAGACAGAGTGCCCAGATGCCTGGCAACTCCGAGAGAATGGTGTTCTGGATAACCGAACACTAGATTCAAACAGCGTTCTGAATTTACAAATGGTGCACTTTGTGCCAGAGTGCACTCCAGCGCTCGGAATGAGTATTTCCGAACACAACCCAAGTAGCAGCTACAGAATTTACATTTTTTGACATCACAAATTTGTGCTTTAGCACCCTAGTTTTTGGATTTGGGGAAAAGTTGCTCATGTTTATTGATGCTTTTGGACTGCCTTAGACCATAGGAATGATATGTATGAATTGTAAAAATGGGCGTTGTTCCACTTTAACATCTTCACATCTATATGCGTTACATTAATGCACATCTTTGGGATGCATATTCTTTTTATGCTTTGTGCTGCAAACCTCTCCTGATTCCTTAGACAATTTCTGCCAAAACTACCACTTATACAAACTTTGTTTTTTATGGTATTCTTTTCCCCATATTTTTTATTGTAATTTAATTTGATTACATATTTATATTTATAGAAATATTTCATGTTTTTGATTTATTTTTCAATATTGACTTTTATTTTTTAAAGATTTACTATGTTTATGTTATGCACTAAAACATCAAAGCATGAACAATTCCTGAAAATTAAATCCATGTCACTGATTTTGATTATATCTGATTTATTTAACCTCAGAAAGGCCTTTGAAAAATCATCTTCTCTGAAGCAAATGTGGAAAAAGTTTGGTTGGATCACAGAAACTTTCTGATCCTTATTAAAGTTAAATTTCTGCATAGTCTATTATTTTAATCAACAACAAATCCACTGTGTCTCTGCTGAGCCCTCTGAGTTTTGGATGAGGAAATATTGTATTTGCATACTTTGTGAATCTACAACTTATGGAATGATACATGTTGTTTATCATATTGTTACACAGTATATAGAGTTTTACACATATAACTTATACCTAGCACAACACTAGCTGATCCTGGTGCTGTGAATAGGCATTTGGGTAGAAAATATTCAGTGTTTAAAATGTTGTTGCATGAAAAAAAGTTTTCACACTGATAGCAAAAAATAATAATATTTGAGACTAAAAAAAGTTTTGAGAGAAAGTATTTTGTCATAGAATATATAAAAAAAATAATTTTATGTTTAATAAAATAATATAATATTTTTTGCTATCAGTGTGAAAACATTTTCTCTCTCTCAAAAAAAAAAAGTTTCTCTCAAAACATTTTTCTTCTCTCTCTCAAAACCTAAGTCTTTGCTCTCGTGTCAGGATTTTGCTCTCACTGTGAAAATAATGTCATGGGCAGGGCCACGTTCCTATTGGCTAGTCTCAATCGAATTGACAGCTAGGTGAGGATCGTCTTGGGAGTCGAATTCAGCTGAATCATTCATCCACCATGATGGATTCACCGGCATAGATGCGCTGCGTTATTTGGGAGCGGATATGCATACATTAACGTTATGCATGTGTGGCCAAATGGAGAGGAGAGGGAAATGAACCGACAACACCACCAGTGGAATTGCACCCCAGGGAATACACTCAAACCTGTAGATTACTCTTAACAACAGAAGGTCACACAGATTCGTACACTGGTAAATATGGGGACAGGAGACGGACTTCCACATATAACACAAAGGTCCAAAGCCGCATGAATGCACAGCCGCGTTACAGTGTGCTTTAATTAGTCTGTGAAAAACCGGCAGAAAAGCAGTGGAAAACGGAGCGGCCGCACCGGGGCTGGAGGCCGTGGATAGCCGTCCTTCAGGATGCCCAGCTGATGGCCCACGTCACCAGGCTACGGAGTGCAGCCCCACACAGTGCGCAGAGGAGGAGAAGAAGCCACAAGCTGTGGCCTCAGCTACAGCAGGACAGAGAGCAGGACAACCTGTTAACATAAAGTTAACACAACTAGCAGAAGTAGAAATAAAAAAAACAGAGCGAGCTTACCGGAGCAAAGGGAGCTTAAGCTCAGCGCACAGCTCAAACCCAGTCACCGTCTCGCAGTGAGGAAGAGCAGACACCAGGCTTTTCAAAGTCCCCTCCGAAGCTGCACACAACAGGAACGGCCAACGCCGCTGTAAAGCGAAGAGTCACGGCAGCTGTGACACCATAATATGCTTTAACAGTACACAAACATTGCAGCACCCATGCCTACCTTATGAGTCCCAAGTTTGGGTACAGAAACCGGAGCACGACACACACAAAGCACGCCAACCGGAGCACGACACACACAGCCCTCGCCAGGTAAACGCCAGGTAGAAGTGAGCGCGCCCGTGAGGGGAAGACCAAATAACGCAGGTGCCACCACTGCGCAATTAGGCTCCGACAGTTGGAAATTAGGCCCAGCTGATGCCAGTTAAGGGCGGAGGTGTAGCATTGCTCACCCTGCCACACATGGAATGTTGGAAGAAAAAAGCACCGTAGTAAAGTAACGTTAATGGGATAACCTAGCTAGATGTAAAGTAAACACTAGCTGGTTAGTACAGTTAATAACACAATCGCGGTAAAATAACATTAGGTGAGAAAAGGGATTCATTATAGGAATGATTTTGATAACCAACTTGCTCAGCTAGCTACCAATCAATTGTATGTGTCACCATCTTACCCAAACATTGGAGTCTCCACTCCCAAATAACGCAGCACATCTATGCCGGTGAATCCACCATGGTGGATGAATGATTCAGTTGAATTCAACTCCCAAGACGATCCTCACCTAGCTGTCAATTCGATTGAGACTGGCCAATAGGAACGTGGCCCCGCCCATGACATTATTTTCACAGTGAGCAAAATCCTGACACGACAGCAAAGACTTAGGTTTTGAGAGAGAGAAGAAAAATGTTTTGAGAGAAACAATTTTTTTTGAGAGAAAATGTTTTCACACTGATAGCAAAAAAATAATATTTGAGAGTAAAAAAAAGTTTTTTGAGAGAGTTTTTTTCTTGGAAATCTTTTTTTAAATCTCAAATTATTATTTTTTTTATATTCTATGACAAAATACTTTCTCTCAAAACTTTTTTTAGTCTCAAATATTATTATTTTTTGCTATCAGTGTGAAAACTTTTTCTCTCAAATATTTTTTTTTCTCTCATATCATTTATTTTCTCGCATGTAATAAAGACACAAATATAGCTCCATATTACCATAGCATAACCCTCCAGTAGTGTTAATTTATCCAGGAGACTTTTCTATGCTGAGGAACATTGAGAATATTATGGTGAAAAATTCCATGAACATCTGCCTTTTCAACACCTGTGGTAATCTATAGTATCTACCTCAGCCCAAGGCCAGATGCAGTGTCATCGACATGAGTAACAGGTGTTCCGCGGGATTTCAACCAGCTCCTGAGAAAAAGGGCAGGATTTATAATACACCTCCTGCCTCCAGGCAAAAGATCAAGCACTGCAGCTTTTAAAGGGGTCTGCTCGAACACATCTGCAGTCGTGGTGAGATTTTATCACACAGATTTGTGGTGTTACTTAGAAGAATCTGCTCTGGACACTTAATCTCATAACAATGTGGTCGGCCTCACAGCAAAATAAACAGTTTTCAAACCAAAGCCACAATCAGCCAGGCACTGCAGGGAAAACTCGTGGGAATTGCAGGAAATAAGAGATCCCCTACTCAAAAAATGCTTTATAATGTAAATGCCACAATATATTGTATTATTATGTAACATTCCCAGTGCTCACACACAGACACATATACATGTGGATTCACAGGCTCCTTAGCTCTCTCTGTGGAATTACTCAAAAAAGAATGTCTTTGATGTGGGTGTAAGATCGAGATCAGGGAGGTCACATTGAAGCTGTGCTGTCTTAAAGCACCAGACAAAAGTCTAAACAACAGCTCAAGTCATTTTTCTTTAAGTCTGCACTCCTTATAACTGAATACTGTAAGATGTTTAAAACAAATGTCATATATCACAAAAATGCAAAGGTGTGTTATATAAACTGAACACCAAAAATGTTGCAAAGGAAATGGGATTTGTACTCATTCAAAATAACAAAAGAATGAGCTAAAATTATCAAATCCCAGCTGTGATATTTAAAGGTATACTTTGGAGATTTTCAACAAGCTTTGTATCACAATGTGGGCAGTATGTGGGCAATGCACTGAAGTCTTGGTTTACGCACTTGTTACATCCTGTACTGACTACTGTAACACAGTTTTCTCTGGCCTTCCCACCAAAGTCATTAACCCTCATCCAACAAAACTGGCTCCCTGTTCAGTGCTGCATTGACTACAAACACCTTCTGCACACCGTCAAAGCCCTCCACAACCCAGCCCCCACTTACCTCTCTGATCAACTCCAGGAGTACACCCCCCTCCCCCTCCTGCTCCCTGCGCTCTTCCTCTGCTGGTCTCCTGACAATTCCCATGTCATGCCTCAGCACCATGGGTGCCAGGGCTTTCAGCTGCACTGCCCTCAGGCTCTGGAACTCCCTATCTTCAAACATTCAGTAGTCTGACAGCATAATATCCTTCAAATCCCATCCCAAAACCCACCAGTTCAAACTGGCTTAATGCACTCTAACACTTACTGTATCAAGAGAGAGACCCGCCCTTCTTTCTTTCTGTCTTTCTTTCTTTCTCTCTCTCTCTCTCTCTCTTTCTCTACTGTTTACTGTTACTGTATTGCCTTTTTTTCAATTAATATACCTTCAGAAACATATTTTAGTGCACTGTTTGGCTGTAATATGAGAATTTGTGAACTGGAAGCTGGCGCCATACTGTTTCCTGCATTGTGAAAATGGAGACCGCTGAAAATACTGAGATCAAATGGGTAACTAGGAAGCGTTGATCAAATGTGAACCAAGATTCTGTTACTGCATTGCTCATTTCTCACCTAAAATGTTTTCAGAAACATGTCAGCTTACTGTTTAACTGTAATTCAAGATCGTTTGTTAGCAGTTGGCAGACATATTGTTTTCTGTGGAAAAAAGAGCCAAACTCGCATTATATATCACCCACCAGTGGGGGCGCTTCTTGGTCCAGTTTGGTGCAGTTTATGCTGGTAGTTGTAGGTTTTGAGCAAAAACAAATGCCACAGCCCAGTGGCACAGTTTTCTCTGGTCATATAGCAGCAATTTTAAAAATATTTGCATCTTTCCGCTGCATTGACAGCCCAGTTTTAAGAAAAAAAAAATCTTTCCAGTAGTGAAAGTTGCAATGTGGGTTCACACAAATTTAACCAACCGTTTTGAACAACCCTCCAATGGTAAACGTGTGTATGCTAAACAATAGTCACTTAAATTTTAATGACTAATCTGGTTTCCAGGGTTTATATACTTTTCTCCTAAAACTGACTCACTCAGAGGCTGTTTCCCGCTCTGCTCTCTGGCTTTCTTGGGTGTGAGGAGTACACAACACACACAGAGTCTTTCAGTCCAAAACCTGGCTCAGCTGTTTCAGATGTAGCTGAGTAAGTGCTCATTTTCCACTTTTCACCTTAGGCAGTCTGAAGCTGATAGAGATGGGGAAGGGATTATTCCAAAAACTGAGACCTCTTTGTCCTCTCTGCTCTATGAGATGGTATCTGCTGGGACACATGCAGAGAGAGCCACTATTCATCACAGACAAGCAGAAAGTCACGACAGGGTCGTGGTTCAACGCCATCCTGCTGTCTTATGAATAATTTTGGAAAATAAAATCTATGTAGGGCAGCACGGTGGTGTGGTGGTTAGCACTCTCGCCTCACAGCAAGAGGGTTGCCGGTTCAATCCCGGGCGTGGGAGCCCTTCTGTGCGGAGTTTGCATGTTCTCCCCGTGTCAGCGTGGGTTCTCTCTGGACACTCCGGCTTCCTCCCACAGTCCAAAGACATGCAGATTGGGGACTAGGTTAATTGATAACTCTAAATTGCCGGTAGGTGTGAATGTGAGCGTGAATGGTTGTTTGTCTCTATGTGTCAGCCCTGCGATAGTCTGGCGACCTGTCCAGGGTGTACCCTGCCTCTCGCCCAGTGTCAGCTGGGATAGGCTCCAGCCCCCCCGCAACCCTCAAGAGGATGAAGCGGTTAGAAGATGAATGAATGAATGAATGAAAATCTATGTAAAATAGTTTTTCTATAAAAGAAATATGAACTAGAAAATAGGTAAACAAATGCAGTGTCTCTTATTTATACATTGTGTGTATGTGTGTGTGTTTTAAATGAATAGAAATAGAAAACAAGAGTTTGAGGTTCAAAATCGTGATTTTCTTTACACATCTGAAATGAATTACAACATGTTAACAAGACCATTTCAGAGCTGTTGAAAGGCGTACTTTGCCTCCTGTGCTGGATGCTAGGATCTTCTGTTTCCAGTCTTTATGCTAAAAGCTAGGCCAAACACATCCTGAATCCATTCTCACTCAGAAATGAAATTATATATTATAATATTTTTCAAACATGTCCCCATCTGTAGGTTTGATTCCAACTTATGGGCTTTTGCTGCATCCCCTCTGTGTCTCCCACTTTCACTCTAGAGCTTTCCTGTTCAATAAAGGCAACATGCCAAAAAAAAAGGGTTTAACAAAGGCAGCAAGCAAACTTATTTATCAAAAATGTTGGAGTATTTCCATAAGGATGATTCTTTGTAGCGACCTGTGACAACACATGTTTGAAATAATAAAAACTGACAATATCCAGCAGTAAAAGTAGCCTACAGGTTGTAAGAGAAGTTTCAGTTTGATTTATTTACAATTTGCTCCAAAGGTAAATTTCCCACAGTGCAAACAGTCTCCTGAACCTTCAGGATAGACTTTGGTGCTCCTTGTTCAGATGAAATACTGTGATTCTGATGTGAACTTTGTCACATTCACGGCTAGATTCCCAGAGTCTCTATTTCCTGTCAGCCATCACAGACTATACTCACTTGCTCATTTTACAATATGAAACAGACAGGTCAGAGTGCGGTCACATGGCAACTGATGAGGGATTTTTTAAAGTTCAGATCTGTGTCACACAGAAGGAAAAAATAGATCTGAGACACCTACAGCTAGAACTTTTGACATATGGTGGGAATGACTGGATGCCATTAAAATTATATAGGCATCTGCAAATATGGAAACAATAGGGCTGTGTGAATAAATGTCACCTTACTTCCTCTTACCCTCAGGTCTGTTTTAAGTCTCCAAGGCAGTGACTTTAATTGGAAACATTTCCCGAGGCTGACTAGTGTGTGTACACAGGGATGAACAGGAAATTGAAAAAAGAACATTTTAATGATCTAACTCTTGACTACAGAGACACAACAGCAGGAATCTCTGTGTGAAATCTCATAAAATTCAAATACACATATGTCAGTATTAATTATGTTGATGGCCAAACACATGTTGTTCAGCCCAGTCACATGAGCCTTCGTGTCCCTGATCTGTTCTTTTGCTGGTATCCAATTTCCGTTAGTTCTTAATACAATGACCTCCACAAACGTAAACTTTTTAACTGTGAGCAGGTTTTTACTCAGGGAGGATCTCATTTTTTGAGATCCAGCTTAACTATAAATGGAACTTATATAAACTTGCATGTCTTTATGTCATGCAGTGCCCCCAAACAGAAATGGTCATGGCAGATGTTGGACATCTGTTCATTTTTCAATAATGTCCCCATTTAAAGGAGCTGAATGGGACATTCAAAGCATATCCTGCATATCAGGCTGTTCTCGTGCAGTGTTCATACATGTTTCTTACAAATAGTAATGCATCAAAATTTGTACATATCCATCCTAATGGTAAGCCAATTATTTGTGCATAGCCCGCATATTTTGGAAGGCAGTGATCACATGACCAATGCGCTGACGGGAGTAAAGAAGGAAGTGAGCGGCCTCCTTTGGTGGCAGTTTGGCGCAGTGGATGAGTCACACTACACAGGACTTTAACCAGGAGACCTGTGTACAGAACTGTGTAAACTTTGAATTATTTTAAGGTATGTAACATTATGTTGAGGCTGTAATGTCATTCGAAAGTTGTCAAAATCCGGCACTTGAGCAGTGACTTGCAGTGTCAGACACTGACGAAAAATCCTTTAACGTCGGCATTATAGCCGGTCACCGTTATAATTTAACGGCACTTGGCGGCATCAGGGAGCAACGCGGTGGGACAAGAACGCAAGTTAAGATGGCAAAAGTCCAAGTAGGGCAGGTGGGAGCGGTGGTGGATGGGTCCAACAAACACCAACTTTCACCTAGTAGAGCGGCATTCGGGTCTGGTAAGATTATAAAGCCAAACCCTGTTCTTTTTCCGTAAACCTATCCACATAGATTGATTAGGTTCATTTTGTCTTCTTTTTAGAATTGTTCAATATTTTCTTATCTTCAGATAAAAAAGTGTAGGAGATGTTTCTTTTACCTGCTTGACAGTTTCGACTGTGACTCCAGTCTTCCTCAGAAGTGTCATCCAACATGTTGCTGATGTGTCATTTATCAGCTGGCCAGCCACACCCCCCGCCACTGAATGGTCTCTGGAGGAGGGAATCCCAGGTGTGCGAGAGGGTGTACGCCCCCTCGTCCCGGTTGATGGTGCCGCTCACCCGCTTCCTGATTTCGATTGCCTCTTAACACAGCCCGACAGATTCTGATGGGTCTGTTGGGCCGGCCAGCTGATAAATGACACGTCAGCTAAACGTCGGATGACACTTCTGAGGAAGACTGGAGTCACAGTTGAAACTGTCAAGCGGGTAAAATAAACATCTCCTACACTTTTTTGTCTAAAGATAAGAAAATATTGAACAAACCTAACCACATGTTTTTGGTGCGTTTATTTTGAAAGAGACTGTATGTAAACAGTAAATTTCTTGTGAAAATGGACGCAAGCAGGGTACCTTTCACATCGTATCTGGATGTGGAAAGTCCATGACCAAATGTCGATATGTGACGAGGTCTGAGTGAGAATGTGTTGAGAATACGTTGATGTAATTCAGAGTCTGGGGCAGGATTGTCTGCACGTGGTTCTCAACATGGAGGTAGCTAAGCTGGCAAGCAGCATAAAAGTGCTAACTGCATAAACAGCCCCAACAACAGCAACAGTGCTTACCGAGCTAACATTGTTAACCTTTGGGGACAACAGTCGGTGGGCGTGAGGCTTCCATGATAATGTTATGAGTGGTAACTGCCTTACGAGTGAAGAGTAGTGAAGAGCAGCTACGATTAGCAATCATATCACACACATTTACAACACGCAAACACGGTCAGAACCGGTCAGACCGTCTACTACAACAACCCACAGAGAAGCTCAGATTACAACACATAGAGGTAGCATGACTTCATTCTCTGCTCCGGACAGCAGTACTCCACTTTAAGTTTACATAGCAAGTGGTTTGCTGCTATACTTATGTTCTGAATGTTGTATACAGTGATTTTAAACAAGTCATTTTGTTTTGGATTTTTTTAACATTCAGTAAAAAAAAATATTCTCAACTGCCTGATAGCAAACTAAGAAATGGAAAGTGAAATTACTCTGCTAACATTTGGCTTTTCACAGCTTACACATTTTTCCTAATTTTTATTCCATCTATCTCTAAGAGATGTCACTATGCAGGCAGAGGCAAATGAGAAACTGCCTAAGCTCTTGGTAGTAGCAGAGGAAAAGGCCCAGGCAGCCCACGACAAGACAGGATTAAAGCATAGACCTCCATGGCTTCTGTGACAGAAAATCCAGATGTGACATTTTGTGTTGATCAGTTCACATGCGGCTCATTTCCTAAGGAAGGTCCGGTTTAAAAATCTATGCGAACAGTCAGATAAAAATAATGATTCTCATTCCCTGGTGTGCCTAACATCACCAACAAGTCAGTTATGAAATATGTGTTTCTAAGCTGCTTATACATTATGTTAAGAACATACAGTAATATGAGTTTTTCCAGGTGAATCATTTTGTGTGGACAGCTTAAATCCCTCAACAGCTGCTTCCAGTCATCACCCATTGCTTTGATGGAAACTGTTTGTCCAGCCAAAAACAACAGCACTGACAGATGATGGAAGAGGCTCATCGTACTGTATACGTTATGTAACTGCAAACCCGCAAATGACAGTTGGTTCAGCATTAGCTGGGGCCCAACAGGATATTATCCAATGTGTAATGAGTATAAATGCCTTTTTCCAAAGAATTTACTGAATAAGCAAAACTTCTTAAATGCATCAAGGGTTGTCTTTATGAGAACAACCATAAAATAACTGTACTGTATAAGACTACACAATGACCAAAGTCGGGTAATCTTATCAAAGAACTAGAGCACTCGGAGAGCGCAGACCTCCGCCAAGCAGCTCGGATTTCCCGCCATTTTATTATTTTATCCACTTCGCTTCAACCGATCACCACCAAAATTTTACCATCTGTTCCTTGTCCCATTATCAACCTTTCCTGAAACTTTCATCAAAGTCCGTTCAGAACTTTTAGAGTTATTTTGCAGACAAACAGACAAACAGACCAACGCTGGTGAAAACATAACCTCCTTGGCGGAGGTAATAACATTTCTAAGAATCAGACAGAGCACCACGTACCAGCTTTAAGCTCTTTATAGTTTTTAATATACCAATAATTGGAAACACAACTTGGTCCGTACTGAAAAATAATTGTGGTTAAATTCCCAGCACGAGCTTCCTGAAGAGCATCGCATCTGTGTTTATACCATAGCAACAAACAATCCCACTTTTATTATATCTTCAAAAGCAGCATTCATACCAAGTCTTATTAGAAGTTGAAAACATAATGAAAAGGATCAAGGATTCTCAACTTGATTAAATTTGATCCAGGACTGTCTCTAGCATTTTTCCCAGGTGTCTTAACATGTTGTATGGTTTTAGATGTTCCTCACTGAATATCAGGATCATTGTTACGCTGACATCTCTGCTATGTCATTAAAACTGCTTGTGGGCAAAGTGGGCACTTGAGAATTTATGAGGAACATTCTTGAATCGGCACAGTCCTAGGGTGATACTAACAGAAAATGAGACTGACTGCCTCTGCCATTCTGAACACAACAGAAAACCTCTCACCAGACAGAACGTTGAGAGTGAACAATTCTGCAAAGTCGTGGATTATGTTAACATGCAATTTTTTTTTTGTTTTTTTTTAATGTCCATTGCAAAAATATTGGGCAGGACAGTGGTGCAGTGGTTAGAAGTGTCTCCTCACAGCAAGGGGGTTCCTGATTGAAACCTGGAGTCGGGGAACCCGTCTGTGTTTGCATGTTCTCCCCGTGTCAGCATGGGTTTTCTCTGGGTGCTCCCGCTTCCTCCCACAGTCCAAAGACATGCAGGTTAATTGGTAACTCTAAACTGGCCGTAGGTGTGAATGTGAGTGTGAATGGTTGTCTGCCCCCCCACCCCCCCAACAGGATAAGCGGTTACGGGAAATGAATCAATGCCAAAATATGTAAAATAATTTATTTCTTCAACATCTGCACATGCCAACCACAGTATGGCTAATATTATGGTTATGATTCTGATTAAGATTAGGCAACCAAACACTTGGTTAAAGAGACAGTTCACCCCCAAATCAAATGAACATATTTTTTCTCTTACCTGTAAGTGCATTTTATCAGTCTAGATTGTTTTGGTGTCAGCTGCTGAGTGTTAAGGATACTGGCTGTAGCAATGTCTGCCTTCTCTCCAATATAATGGAACTAGATGGCACTCAGCTTGTGGTGCTCAAAGTGCCAAATAAATAAATAAGAAACTCAACAGCAATGTCTCTTTCCAGAAATCATCACTGTGATACTCAAGATAATCCACAGACCTTGGTGTGAGCAGTTAAATGTAGGAACTATTGCTCATGATAGTGCGAGGTGTAAACATTAATGGTGTCATCCTTGGCTGTAATGTTAGCTAGCTCAGTGGTGCTAGGTGAGCTAGCATCAGATTCATGCTTCCTTCTGCACTGTGATGCGGTTGGTGGGTGTAGTTTACTCCCAACAAGGTCTGTGGGTTATTTTGAGTAACCGGGTCATGATTTCTGGAAAGAGACATTGCTGTTGAGTTTTTCAAATGTATCTTTTTGGCACTTTGAGCACCACAAGCTGAGTGCCATGTAGTTCCATTATATTGGAGAGAAGGCAGACATCTCTATGGCCAATACAGTATATCCAACACTCTGCAACTCAAACCAAAGCAATCTAGATTGATAAACAGCACTACAGGGAAAATGTGTATGTGTGGGGGGGTGAACTGTCTCTTTACGTTTAAGGAAAGACTGTGGGTACACTTAAAAAACAAACATTTAGTGTTGCATTGTGGGAAGACACAAATGCCAATTTACCACCCTATCCTCCACAGCATGGCAATCAGGGTTAGATGAGTAAAATACTGTGGTTACAGTGACATAAAATATAGCACATAAAAAAGCACATAGAGACTATACTACTTCCTGCATTGGTAGTGAACAGTGCCATTAACCAGAAATCATGATGCGCTGCAGAATCGTCCACTATGAACATAGTTACAGACAGGGCAACTTGGCTCAGTATGATGGACTTAATTGACAGGGCTGGTATCACCAAACATGCTGTTGTAAATGTAGTGGTATAATTCTGGCTTATGGGCTCGAGCTAATGATCTACAGTACGCTGCTGGTTGATGATTCCAAGCCCTTTATATATGTGGCCTATCTAGTTTATATGTAGACTATTAAAGAAATGATCCTGTCATAAATAGTCACATTAGGCACTGCCTGCTATGCCAGTCCTAAACAGTGGACATCTTATTACCTGTTGAGGACCACTCTGAATGTAATTCACTGAAATACTGTGAATTGCATCCAGTGAAGTTACGCACGACTTGAGCAGTTTTACGAGATCCCTTTTCATCCTTACTCCAGCGGTTATTTTTATGTGGATTTTTACTTGAGTCCATATAATTTTAAAGTAGCAGATTTAATATATGAACTACAGATCGTTAGGGTTATCTTACATATCTGTGTATGCAATTACTGACATGCAGGATAACATTATGGATAAAATGTGCCTGAAAGAACTGTGCAATGCAACAAGCATGGTTTACTGTACCAGCTGTAGTCTAATTCAGTGTCTCCTGATATGAACTCAGTATGGATGTAAAGGGGGCTTCTGATCAAACTAACTCAACGATTGATCAGATACATCATTCTTCCAGGCACATTAAATAGATACAATTCCATTTTAAATATGCTTAAATAAAACCAGATATGCATCATAATATTTCAAACATTAAGCAAGGAATCATTGCCCTCCTTTTGTTGGACTAAAACCCGAATAATGGGCATCGGAAACCCTCAATAGGTCAAGGTGCCCAATTTAGAACAAACCACTAATTTTCAATGTCGTTCTTATCAACACCTTCACTGGACAGATGGCCGGTTTATTGGGGAATTAGTTGGAGGCACAATTCATACAAGAAAAAACAGATGATAAATAATGTGTACCATAAATTTGCAGTATGGTCCACTGCAACTTTGACTTGACTGTGTTCTTTACCACAGACAGCAAGCTGATATATTCACATGTATAATTCTATATACAACATCTTATAATACACCTTTATTGTACATGTAGGTACTGTACGAAAATATAATTTATAGCCTATATATAGTGACACACATTTCATATACACAAGACTTAGATACAGCTTTGTAAAAAAAAACATACTGCAAAATGAGTTTTGCTTCTTTTTTTTTGTTTCCAGTTCCTCTACCTCCATAAATCCCACAGAAAAGTAAAGGAATTCACTGAAATGTTGAGAACTGCATGCTTTCAATAATTACTGCTGGAACTAACTCCGTTCATGAGAAATTAACTTTAAAAAGAAACACTTTATAATAACCACCATTAATAAAGGGTAAACTGGTAGCTCATTAAACTTTAGTTAATATTAATTTTACGGTTAACAAACAATTACAATGATAATTAATCAGATTTACTAATTGTAAGTAATGCTAGAATTCAACAGTTACTGTTGTACACATTTTAACAGTTTATGTATTGTATTACATTTGTGTTAATGGTTAATAATTTGTTTGTAAATGGTCTATAAACATTATTTGGATTATAATACCTTGTTAAATGGCTAATAAACACTGTATAGTGTATCTATAAGCATTACAACTTTAAAATGGCCACACAAATCACATTTATAGACTGTTAACAACTTATTATTAACCATTAACAAATACTTAATGTAGTATATAAAATATTGTGTTTGCAGCAATAAATTTCAACAATCAATTTACCATTTATTAATGATGATTATTATGAAGCATTCCCAAAAAAGTAACTTTTTCGACATTTCAGTGCCTGTGACAGATTGTTATTTTATAAAAACAAATATGCTGAGTTACTGGCTGTGATTAAATAACGTCCCTGCGGAGAAAACACGGCTGTGCGATAAGTAATTTTAACAGTCCTCATCCTCCTCTTCATCACGTGGCACAGACATGTGTGAGCTCTACCAAAGTCCTTCGCTGTTAACATGAGCTGGCCAAGTAAACTGTCCTCAGTTGTGACGAGATAATAAAAAACACTGTCCACACCTGTCGCACAGACACAGGCAGAGAGCGCTGTGAGCTCGCACTCCGTCAGCTTTCCTGCAGGCTCCCCCACCTTTAGTTTTGCTATCTTTTGTTTTTGTACAAGCAGCTCCGCCGTTATTCATCCATCAGTCTGATGACAAGGCACCATATATGGGGATGCCATATGTTAAGACAACGCATGTCCACCTTTCAGGTTATGAGCATGTCACTGATATGTTCATTTTGTAACAGGCCCACTGCCCAGGGATGCTGTCCTCTTGTCTATTTCAGGCGCTGCAGGGGGTGGCCTCC
Organism: Epinephelus lanceolatus; assembly: GCF_041903045.1. Lineage (NCBI taxonomy): Eukaryota > Metazoa > Chordata > Actinopteri > Perciformes > Serranidae > Epinephelus > Epinephelus lanceolatus. The sequence continues at coordinate 13,501,191 of NC_135734.1, forward strand.
TTTGCCTGCTGGGAAAGATGAACACAGAGACACTTAAAGCCACATGTGATCAGGTACTGCTTATTGAGTCATAGTTCAAAGACCACCATAACCCAAAGGCTTTTCCTCCAATACTTTTTAACATTTCCTAAAGTGGAACAACTTAACATAGTGCATGTATGCATGTATAGTTAGCCACCCTGGCCAGCTCAATTATCTTGTGGCCACAAGATAATCTATATATACAGTACAGGCCAAAAGTTTGAACACACCTTCTCATTCAATGTGTTTTCTTTATTTTCATGACTATTTACATTGTAGATTCTCACTGAAGGCATCAAAACTATGAATGAACATATGTGGAGTTATGTACTTAACAAAAAAAGGTGAAATAACTGAAAACATGTTTTATATTCTAGTTTCTTCAAAATAGCCACCCTTTGCTCTGATTACTGCTTTGCACACTCTTGGCATTCTCTCCATGAGCTTCAAGAGGTAGTCACCTGAAATGGTTTTCCAACAGTCTTGAAGGAGCTCCCAGAGGTGTTTAGCACTTGTTGGCCCCTTTGCCTTCACTCTGCGGTCCAGCTCACCCCAAACCATCTCGATTGGGTTCAGGTCCGGTGACTGTGGAGGCCAGGTCATCTGCCGCAGCACTCCATCACTCTCCTTCTTGGTCAAATAGCCCTTACACAGCCTGGAGGTGTGTTTGGGGTCATTGTCCTGTTGAAAAATAAATCATCGTCCAACTAAACGCAAACCGGATGGGATGGCATGTCGCTGCAGGATGCTGTGGTAGCCATGCTGGTTCAGTGTGCCTTCAATTTTGAATAAATCCCCAACAGTGTCACCAGCAAAACACCCCCACACCATCACACCTCCTCCTCCATGCTTCACAGTGGGAACCAGGCATGTGGAATCCATCCGTTCACCTTTTCTGCGTCTCACAAAGACACGGCGGTTGGAACCAAAGATCTCAAATTTGGACTCATCAGACCAAAGCACAGATTTCCACTGGTCTAATGTCCATTCCTTGTGTTTCTTGGCCCAAACAAATCTCTTCTGCTTGTTGCCTCTCCTTAGCAGTGGTTTCCTAGCAGCTATTTGACCATGAAGGCCTGATTGGCGCAGTCTCCTCTTAACAGTTGTTCTAGAGATGGGTCTGCTGCTAGAACTCTGTGTGGCATTCATCTGGTCTCTGATCTGAGCTGCTGTTAACTTGCCATTTCTGAGGCTGGTGACTCAGATGAACTTATCCTCAGAAGCAGAGGTGACTCTTGGTCTTCCTTTCCTGGGTCGGTCCTCACGTGTGCCAATTTCGTTGTAGCGCTTGATGGTTTTTGCGACTCCACTTGGGGACACATTTAAAGTTTTTGCAATTTTCCGGACTGACTGACCTTCATTTCTTAAAGTAATGATGGCCACTCGTTTTTCTTTAGTTAGCTGATTGGTTCTTGCCATAATATGAATTTTAACAGTTGTCCAATAGGGCTGTCGGCTGTGTATTAACCTGACTTCTGCACAACACAACTGATGGTCCCAACCCCATTGATAAAGCAAGAAATTCCACTAATTAACCCTGATAAGGCACACCTGTGAAGTGGAAACCATTTCAGGTGACTACCTCTTGAAGCTCATGGAGAGAATGCCAAGAGTGTGCAAAGCAGTAATCAGAGCAAAGGGTGGCTATTTTGAAGAAACTAGAATATAAAACATGTTTTCAGTTATTTCATCTTTTTTTGTTAAGTACATAACTCCACATGTGTTCATTCATAGTTTTGATGCCTTCAGTGAGAATCTACAATGTAAATAGTCATGAAAATAAAGAAAACGCATTGAATGAGAAGGTGTGTCCAAACTTTTGGCCTGTACTGTATATGGTATTAAAAGAGTACATGTTCACTGCTAAGAGAGAATATTCTTGTACTACTTCTAACAAATTTAATTTTTTCTCGAAATATCTACTGAACATTGCATTTTTCCCCTGTAGTACTCTTACCTGTTCATGCAGAAGCTGCTGCAGTGAGAGTCAGTCTGCTGTGCACACACACAGCGCTGGGCCACTGCCCACTTCCTCCCCTGTTTTGTTCCAGTGGAGCGCCTCACACGCAGGGAACCCTGGTAACTGGACATACCATATGGTACAGTGTGCCTAAAAAAAAGACACATCATAAACAGTGAGCTGAGTGACAAGTCATATAGGAACCTGACATTACACTTCAGCCCTACGGCAGAAGTGTAGCTTTTTACAAGGCTCGTAATGTTGATGTTTCCTATTGCGGCTGCCATTTGGGTGCCCTATGTGAATTTGCTTTGAGACAGACATGACACATCACTTTGGTTTCAGTCTCGTTTGCTTGCCGGGGTTGTAACATAACTTTGTACCCAAATTCTACTGCTTTCATTGTTGCAATCCACAAAATAACAACAAAAGAGCTGCAAAGACAAAAGGATGTGTTTTTTTTAACCTAATGACTCTGACACATAGTTCATTTTATTATGTCATGCAATCATGTATCATATTGCCTATAATGGTCTCATGGTGCTTTATTAAATGTAAATATTTCATATTATGATTATGATTAATGATCCTTAGCTACTCTGGTGCCCTCCAGTGCGTAATGTCCAACAGAAAGGGTGTGATGCACATGTATGTAGCGGTGGCACTGTGTCAGAGAAATAGATTTAACTCTATAGGGATTTTAAAGCTGTTGTCTGTGGTGGTGCTATAATGGACTGCATTATACTGAGCAGTGTTTTTAATATTATGTCTTTAGACATTTGGATACAAGATGGGGACAGAATATAAAAAACATCTTTCAGGATAATACAATCCAGTACAGCGTCATCACCACAGAATGCAACCTCCAAAATGACCTTATTTATCCACTGTAAAAAAAAAAAGTGGCTACAACAATTAAGCATAAGCTTTTTTTAGAACGTAGGGCTGGTTAAGATATAATATCTATATTGTGATATGAGACTAGATGTAATCTAAAATATATATATATATATATATATATATATATATATATATATAGTTATATATATATATATATAGTAAAAACAACCTCTTTCCCTGGTACTATTCTTGGTGAATAAACGACGAGTCGCCACAAACGTTTGGCCACTAAAAAGACGCTGGAAACAACACAATAACTCACTAAAAAGCAATCAGGTTTGTTTGTTGTTCTCAAATAGTGCCAATGACAAATTCAGCTCATTTACTATGTCTGTCGTTTCAGAAACACTGATAGGATACTTTTGAAACGTACAAATTTAAAGTATTTGTGGTTTTCAGACAACACAAACATCTTCTGGCGACTGGCCTGGGAAATACTTCGGTCAAGTCCATCATTGTGACCACAGTGTAGGCTGATGACATGACATAAAACATAAAAAATCATTTCATGTATAAATAGAGAGTATTTCGACAAAGGTAGTAATTGTCAACAATAAAATGTACCTCTGTTGGTTTAAACTTTTTTATCCCCAGAAAAATTTGAAGAATTCCTTTTATAGCAACAACTATGCAAGAAAATACGTCGACTAGAATTAGACATTATTGAACAGGTTAAAGGATAATTTCACTTTATTACAACTTGGGTCTAATTTGCATATTTCTGGCCATCAACACCTGTTATGATATGTTAATACTTTCTGTGCTAATTAGAGATGTACCGATTGCAATTTTCTTGGCCAATGTCCAGATTTTTAAAAGCCGGACCTGTGGATATCGATTTTGGCCAAAGCTGATTTTCTTTCTTTCTAAGAACTATAGACCTTATTGGCAGTATACACAAACTTGTTTGGAACTTTAAAGCCACTGGAAACTTGGCTCGAAGTAGTAAAAATTGGTATATAATATCAAAGATGAGTGTCTTATTACGTGTCCACAAAAATCTCAGTGAAAATAAATAGATAGAGGATAGTATTAGCTTTTTTATGCTACATCCTGAGCTATTTGTCAACATGATTAATATAGTTTTACGTGTTATACCGTCATCTGCTGGTTAGCTTAACACAGTAGCTTTCAAACCATGTGCACCACCCATGTAAAGAATTACAGCTTTAAAGAACAGGTTGCAGCGGCTCAGACCATAGTCAGTTACTGCCTGTGCAACTGTTTGTAACATGAACCATCATTCAACACATACATGTATATCGGATTGGCACGGTGCATCTCTAGAGCCAACACCGTAGACTGTACAAAATAATGGATGTAGCCACCATGATGTCATTCATTGGTGTGTGGACTGCCGTTTTGAAGCCTTGACTTTGGCATTTTCAACATGAAAGTTGAAATTAGCTATAAAGACCAAAACTGTTTTTATACCAGGCTGTAAACATGTTGATTTCTGCTGTAAAGTTGGGCATTTTAACATGCGGGTCTGTGGGGATTTGCTCTGTTTTGGAGCCAGCCTCAAGTGGCCATTCACTGAACTGCAGTTTTTGGCACTGCTTTATCCATTTTCAACCTCAGAGGTTGCTGCTTAGCTAACACACGTCCTGGGAACACATTGCTACATGACACAAGTCAGACGATCAGAAACAAGTCAACAGTTCAGCAAAAAGATTTAAATTCATTTCTTCAGAGGTGAAATTGAACACAAGTGTGCCCAAAATATTGGTCATAATTCTTGATCACACAGAGCACGCACCACTATCGTGAGTACGGTAAGTCAAAGATGTTCCAATGAGTCAGTCAGTAAACTCTGATGAATATTTATAGTGGACTGTCTGGGTAATAGTGTTATCAATCCCTTTCTTTTTATCTTCCAAATAAGTGTGAACTTGAGAATTTGTTAACAACCCGAATGGCTGGCTGCTTTTTCTCTGTATCTGTAACTTCTCAGATCTCAGCAGGTAGCTTGGTGAGAATAGTGCTGTTATTTCTGGAGGGACTGACAGCAAAAACCACAAAAATAATACCAGAGTTATAAAAAACACAGCTTTTCTTTAATTTCAGACATGCAGCTTGTGTGCTTTGCTGCACTAACAGCATGCATGTGGTGAGCTCATCACACAGTCCCTTCCCCTTCATTCTTATTATCTTCTCTCCACATGGCTTTAAATTGCTACGAAGAACAAGCTAGCCGAATTGGGGAAAAATGGCTGAACTTCCAAGTGAACTCAAACAATTTAGCACCACCTGTTGCCTTTAGGGTATACCACTGGTCCTCTTGAACAACATGAGCACATAAATCTTTATGGTATTGGAGGATCTTGAGGCTGATCCTGAACACTACATCAACCCCACTTTCTTCCACTATGACAAACAGACTCAGCAGGGCACTGACCCTTTCTTCCAGACTTCCTAAATGATGGTGTGCTACACCACACACGTTGCATCTCAGTTGCACCATTTATCACTCCTCTCTTGGCTAAGATAATCCCAGGTGGTCTCCACATCCATGGTAAAGAAGACATCAACATCAGGGACCATGAAAACTTATATAGCTTAAAGTCAACTTCCTGTAACAGCTGCAGGGATTTTAGAAGATGTCCCCAAGGATCCAGGTAATTCATTTTAGTCTTACCAAATATTTTCACCTTTTCACACACACACTCCCACGTGAGCCACCAATCACTAGCTGCAGCTGTTCCAATAGATCCAGCTAAACTCTGTTTGAAAATATAGCCCTAATCCTATTGTCAAAGACCACGTGTTTAAAAAATTGTTCAATTCACGTAAATATAAAATTATGGCTCAAAGGAAAGCTGTTAAAAGGTGAACAGGAGCAGGTGCAGTAAATGTAAGAGCTGCACTATACTGCTCAGGGTCCCTCCATCCACCATGCAAACAACTACATTTTCAACTTTTTAAAATAGTTTAGTAGAAAAATACACTTCTCTCCATGCTAATTCGAAGCAGGACCTATCAACTCTCTGTGAGACATTAGCGATCAATATCTGCGATACATTACTGCACCAGGTGACAGAGGCCTTCTGCCTGCAGCTTGATTTACTCCACATGGTGTAACCCCTGGGTACCAAAGGCAGACAATGTAGAAGATTATGACTGGCCAAGTTACAGCTTTATCTGCAATGCATGACTAATAGGACACAAACATGTTTAAATGGCTTATAATAGTAAGTGCCATTGGACCTGCACTTTTGAGGTCTTTCCAGTGAAGTTCTGCACATGCTTGTCGGAGCAGAAAACAGTTGCTGCAGTGCTCTCTGCAGGCTGAAAACTGGCCATACCTCAGACACCTCAGTCAAAAGCTTTTTCATAAGATAACTGATATTAGATAGACTCAATATCACCCCCACCCCAGCCCACTCTCACTGTCACTCCAACTTTCAGGCACTAAAGTTATTTACTAATCTGCTTGATGCTGCAAAAAGGCATCAGTTGGCGTCTTCCGATGCAGATGAGCTTTTGATGTTGTTGTCTTTTTCATGCCAGAGATCAAAATTTACTTCTAAGAGGCTAAAGTTTCCAACCTGTGGTAAATCACGTGCAACATTTTGAGATTTCAGGTTTGCAGATTATGAGGATGATCTGAAATAAAAGAAATGACAGGATCAACAATGCTGAATGTGTCAAATCCACCTGAGGGTGTTATGTAGTTATGGAAACAGAATAAAGAACAGAACAAAATCCTCAAAGGAATTTAATACCTGACAGCTCAGGGTCTAGACCGTTTGGGATAACACCAAATCGTTTCAATAAATACTGATATGAGAAAAAAGCGTGCTTCCCCCAAATCGTTTCATGGCTTAAAGGTCTAGTGTGTGGGATCTAGTGGCATCTAGTGATGAACTATGGTGGTGGATGCGGAAATGCGAATGGCCTTATCGAGCCAGTGGCTTTGTCCGTTCTCGGCTACCATAGAAACAACATGGCAGACTCTATGAAAGAGTACCTGCTCTGTATGTAGACATAAACAGCTCAATCTAAGGCAACCAAAATACAATGATTCGTAGTTCGAGTAATTATAAGCTAATGAAAACATAGTTATGAGCATTACTAGTTCTGCCAATAGATGCCTCTAAATCCTGCACACTGGGCTTTTGTTTTTGCTTTTACTTTAAGCAAGTTTAGGGCTTTTCTTTCCCCTGATAATAGCTTATCAGCACATACAATGTCCAAATGTTAAATGAAGACACTGCCTAAGACTGCCAAATCTTATAACACTATTGCAGTCCCTTTTTTATGCACAAACCAATGGAACTAACAGGAATACATTTCATTGAAAGTGTATTTTATATAATTTCATTTGATAAATTGACTGGTGGATTGACTGCTTGATTGGCTGATTGAGTTTGAGGATCTTCAGATTGCACTATGCCAACCTCACCTCCTTCCACGATGACAAACAGACTCAGCAGAGCGCTGACCCCTTCCTCTTTCAAATCCTTGATTCTATGATCTCAGATTTCCTGAAGAAGATACAGTCTGCTCCCAAAGGATGGCGTACTACACCACACACTGTGCACCTTAATTGTACCACCTACACACTTTGCATCTCAAATGTACCACCTATTACTCCTCTCGAAGTTCAGCAGTAGGCAGCAATAAGGAAGGCACCAACATCAGACATCAAGAAGAAAGAAAGTAAGTAAGTGAAATGTAATACCCTCCTCTAACCCACCACAGAGCTGTTCAGAATTGTATCAGCATATTGAGGCAACCGTCAGCAAACAACTATGTCAAGACATAGTAGAGTAATGGCATCTTGAGCTGTCAATCTGCCTGTGTGTATGTGTGTGTGTGTGTGTGTGTGTGTGTGTGTTGTAATACGAGCTTTTGTGTTCTTTGTTATGACAGGCGGTTGGGCCATGTTAGTGCATGTGAGTCCCTGTGTGCATATCCCACTGGCTAGCTAATGCCACTGCTCTGGATTGGGTTTATATGCCAGTTACCACTGAACGTCATCGTTGTTGCAGGAGGTAATGCCCACCCTCCAGTTCCCCTAGGCGGCAACCTCCAGGGCTGAGAAATGAAGCATGAAACATGGAAGTGCCAAAACTGCAGTTCTTTGAATGGCCACTTGAGACTGGCTCCGGAAGCAAGTCATACATTTTGTTAAGACTTAAGATTATGCATAATTAAAGAACAACCGCTTTGAGTAACAGGCTGCCTGCTGATAGTGTCATCGGCTTCTCAGTCAGATCCAGCCCTCGTTCCTCCACAGTGCCAGCCTCTCCCAAATATGGTCACTTCTGGCTTCTGCATAAGAATGCACTATGCTCTTGTACTCTCTTTTGAGCGCACTGCAAATAGTGTTCTCCTTTGAGCAGCTTAAAGGATTTAGAGGCAGGTTCAAAAAAGGCTCTGGTCTTGTTTATCCAGCATGACAGTTGATACTCCTGAACTCCCATTAGACAACAACATTTTTCACACTGATACAGAGATGTCTGACCTTGTACTTGGCTTAAATACATCATATATTATTACATATCAAAACTGTTGTAGGGGGCAGCACGGCACTGCCTCACAGCAAGAGGGTTCCTGGTTCGCACCAAGGAGGGAGCCCTTCTGTGTGGAGTTTGCATGTTCTCCCCGTGTCAGCGTGGGTTTTCTCCGGATACTCTCGCTTCCTCCCACAATCCAAAGACATGCAGGTTAACTGGTGACTCTATATTGGCCACAGGTGTGAATGTGAGTGTGAATGGTTGTCTGTCTCTATGTGTCAGCCCTGTGATAGTCTGGCGACCTGTCCAGGGTGTACCCTGCCTCTCGCCCATGTCAGCTGGGATAGGCTCCAGCCCCCCCGTGACCCTAAAGAGCAGTTACGGAAATAAATGAATGAATGAAAACTGTTGTAATTTGTAACTCAATTTTACAGATGAAGGTCAGCTCTACTCACTCTGAGGGTCTGGAGGAGATTTCTGAAGTCTGAGAAGATAACTCTGGTGATGTCATCAAAGTGTTACAGACTCATATATCTCTAGAAACCACTTATCTTGCACAGACAGTACAAGGCACAATGCCAAGCGCTTATTCAACCTCCACTGAACAGTGAATGGGTTCAGGTTCACTCTTCAAAAGACAACTATCAATGCCAAAATTGTTCCAATTGATTTATTGCTGTAAATGAGGAAATGAGACATGGCAAGAATCTTTCTGACCATCTATATGTCTGGAGTACAAAAGTGAAGCCACTTTACTGTGATGTATTCAGGGAAGTTGCGCTGTGAGTTTTGACTGCAGCAAATCTAAATCATTTTTAGTTCATCCTAAACAAACAACACCATCAAATCACAACTGAAGGTTTGCGATCAGCATCTGCTGGTAAGCTACATGCCTGAGGTATGTCTGCATCTGTTTTGATCTTTACCTTCCAGACTGAGGTGGAAGTTAACACCACCCCTAACCTTAGCTATATTGCCCTAGAAAAAAATGTGAAGATAATGAAACTCCCTCTTGCAGTGATGAAAATAGTGACGTTAGTAACAAAATCTAAACCATTTATTGTTGTACATCCTGCATGGCACAATCTAAATGAATGCACCGAGCGATGGAAAATCAAAACACGTTGTCTTTTTCCGTGCAAACTTCAATAGTCAGACTAAAGTCAACTTCCTGTAACATCTGCAGGTATTTCAGAAGCTGTCCCTTAAGATACATAAAGTCTCAAGTAATTCATTGTAGTCTTAACAAATATGTTCACCTTTTCACACAGAGGCTCCCATGTGAAACACCAATCACTACCTACAGCTGTTCCCATAGATCCAGGCTGAATTTTAAAGTATTGGTTGCAGACAATCGTCAATGATATATTTGAAAATATAGCTCAAATCCTATCGTCAAAGGATGATTATTGAGGCCATATGTTTAATAAAAACTGTTCAAGTATATGTGTCAATATGGATTTTAGCTCAGACGAAAGCTGAGACCTCAAACAGGTTAAAAGGTGAACATGAACAGGTGCAATAACCGTAAAGGCTGCGCCATACTGCTCAGGATCCTCCATCTACCATGCTAACAACATTCAACTTTTCAAAAAATGTAGTCATCTTGATGCTAAGTTGAAGCAGGACCTATCGACCCTCTGTAAGACATTAGTGATCAATATCTGTGACGCATTTGGACACCAACTGACATCAGACGACAGACCTTCTGCCTGCATTCAGTCCACATGGTGTAACCCCTGGATACCACAGGAAGATAAATGAAGGTTGTGACGGGACAATTTTCAGTTTTATCTGCAATGTGTTACTAATAAGACACAATGTCTTTGATCTTTACGAGATTTGCATGGTTAAACATGTGCAGGTTTTTATAGAGTGCATCAGCACCAAAGCATGCTGCATGTATCATTAACATGTCTAAATGGCTTATAATTGTGAGTGCCATTGGCCCTGCACTTCATTTTAAGGTCTTTCCAGTGAAGTTCTGCACATGCTTGTCAGAACAGATAACAGTTGCTGCAGTGCTCTCTGCAGGCTGAAAACTGGCCACACCTCAGACACCTCAGTCAAAAGCTTTGTAATTAAAGAACTGATAGGAGATGGATGACTTGATATCATCCCCACCCCACCCCAAGAGTTGGCGTCTTCCAATGCAGGTGAGCTTTTGATGTTGTCTTTTTCATGCCAGATATTCAGATTTTCTTCAAAGGGGCTTAAGTTTCCAACCTGGTTTCCAGATTAGGAAGATGATCTGAAATAAAAGCAATTACAGGAACAACAATGCTGAATGTGTGATTAAGGAAAATTGTGCCCTTGGCTACAAAGGCATAGTTTTCATTTTAAACACTGAGGGGGACGTATATGAAGGGGATTTGTGGGTTTCCTGCATTCTGCTGAATTTGTGTGCACCAATTTGTGCCTTTTTTGCATCAGTCCACAGTGCGAATGTCTTGTTTTCTCTGTTCTGTCAAAAGTGGTAGTTGATGAGGTGGGTGGGTAGATGGGTAGGTTTACCGAAGATCAAGTGGGTTTAATCCATTGGCTTTTCGGCTGATAGGTGGGAAAACTGTAAACAGCCAAACGACCAGAAAAAGAGGTGATTTTCCCCCGCATACCTGTGCATACCCTCCAAAACACCACTGGTCCTCTGCTCCTTTCATTTTATTAATGGGTGGGTGGGGGTGGGGGGAGCAAATATTTATGTTCACATGTTGAGGAGGCCATGTCCCCCAATCCCCCCCTTCTAAATTTCAAAGGCTACTCAGTAACATTCAAAACATCTCAGATGGTGGACCCCCCCGCTGCCTTTTGGCCACTGTAAGAAATCCATAGAGGGATTAAAATACCTGACAGCTCAGGGTCTAGACCTCTTTGGATTACATCAAATCTTTCTAAATAAATACTGAATACTGTACGAGAGGAGCTGGGCTTCCCTCAAATCCTCGCAGTTATTAAAAAATGAAAAGTATTCCTTTAAGTCAAAGTTTAGGGCTCTCTTTCTCCATAACTCACATATTTGTGTCTCCTACAGTAAACCTGTATGTGCTGACAGCTTTCCAGCAAATACAATGTTCAAATAATAAGAGACACTGAATCTTAAAGTCTCAACAGGAACTCACAAACTATGATTAAGAGTTATGAGTACAGCAAACAATGGACAGATCATGACATGACAAGACAAGCTGCAGTGAAGTACATGAGTATTACAGTAAATCCATAACCAGCACTGACACTCTGTAAATCCCTATAGAAGCACGATAGTTATGTAACAGCACTGCAGCCAAACTGGATCTAATAATAACAGAGACGCAGTGAGGATGAGGATCTTACTCTGGTGTGTTGATCCAGATGATGTCCAGGTGGCAGTAATACACACACTCCTTGTCTTTGTAAGTGTAACACGTGCATCTCTTTGAACGCCTCCTGGCTGCCTGTGGGTCACAGGCTGAGCACGGCTGAGCTTCACCCTGAGAGGCGACACCGACGAGGCCATCCACACCACAGGGCAGGAGCCCGTTCATCTTAACTGCTTCCACCTCCCTCCTCTGGCTCACATCTTTATTCGAACCTGCTGGATCACAGCAATATGAGAAGTGTTCGACAACCTCCTGTAATATCTTTGGCCTGAAATAGCATTACTACATGTCTGCTGCACCCTGAGGGGACATATTGTGTGTCCATGGAGTCATTGGGTTCACTATACCATGCTGTAGGATATCTGCAGTGTTTGGAAGGTTACTTCTGAAATGTAATAGTTACAGATTACTAGTTACCCTGTTAAAAATGTAATAAGTAATGTGACTATTTTAATTCCTTCATCAAATTAATGTAATTGATTACATTTGATTGCTTTTTGATTACTTTTCTAACAGATGTTTTAAACTAGGCAATAAAGCAGAAAAATGTTCAGAAACAGACTACACTAAAAGGAAGGCATTCCTGTACAACGAAAAGATGCAAAGCAACATAATGAATGTTATATTCTACATGTGAACTTTTTTTTTTTTTTTTTACATTTTTTTATTTTGTAATTTAATTACATGTAACTTACTACTCCAACACTGGATATTTACTTATAGGTGGTGCAGAAGAATAGGAGATCTACACCAGTCCCTGATCTATACTACCTTTTCCAGTTATGGCCAAATCTTTATTATAATGAGATTAATTTTAAGTATAAATTAAGATTATTAGTGGCAATCCAACCTCAGTAGCTGTAACATCAACACTGGCTGTAATTTCTGCCAGAGGCAAAGCGCTTAGCTGATTGGTTTGACATCTGATGACAGTTTCAATTATGGGTTAGCAAATCTAACCATTAGAGATAACAAACAGGTCATTGTGTGATGCTTTGCTGCTACTCTGTGATGAAATCTTGTAAACTGTAAATGAGCTATCCTACCTGTGCATCTTTAATCTAGCACTTTGGGCTCTTGTTGACATGACATTAGTTACTATACATTTTCTAACGACTAAATGATTATTCAGTTTTGAACATTGCTGTTACACTGAACAGACTTTAACAATTTTACTGTTACTGTTTTACTGTTATTGCTTTTCTTCTCTGTCAGTGTGAACATCATGTATTGAAACCCCAGAATAATAAGACCACCCAGTAGTCCAACACTACTCACCGTTTGCCAAAGATGCTGTCACCACGATGAGAAACAAAACTCCCACATCAGCCGATGACACATTAGCCATCACACGTGAAACACAAGATATAAAAAATAAATATGTAAAAAAAAAAAAAAAAAAAAAAAGAACAAAAAGGAAAAAAAGTTGAAATCTGCAATCAGGATGATAAAAATCTCCCAAAGTCCAAAGCGTGTGTTTGTCTCTGTGATGTTACAGTCTCACTGCGGTCCTCTGTTCTGCACCTCCCCTCACACATCCTCAGCTTTATTATGAGCTGACAGCTCAGCGACAACTCACCTGCAACATCACACGGGCTTCCTGCTACGCTTTTCAAAATAAAAGATTTTCGGTCAAACACCAGTGGTATTTCACACCTAGCAGGAGCTGTGCGGGTTTGTTGACCACTGACTTCCGGTCAACCGGGAGAATAAATGCAGATTGTACAGACTGAGCTGTGCCAGCCGAATGAAACCGATTGCTGAATTGTGTGTCAATTGCAGGATTAATATAGACCTACAAATGCAGTATTCTGAGACATAAAAATCATATTTTCAGTCTTTTTTTTTTTTTTTAAACAGAAGCAAACTACAGTATAGCAAATACAATCGGCTACAACATATTAAAATAGCTACATGGCAACTGTAGCGGTTCCTCTGCTTGGTTCCTCTACTTGTACTGTGTTTTCTCATTCAGGGCAGCAGACATGCAGTCAGTGGCATGGGACACACCCCTGGGCCCGGTGTGTGCTCCATGCACACATAACAGAACATGCTGGCAGACCTCCATGCCACACCCAAACAGCACATATTCAAATGACACTCAGACAGTGGAATGTGTGCAATCTCACAAATATCTCAGGACAATTATTGACTCAAAATTTAACTTTGAAGCAAATTGTGAAGCCATATTCAAAAAGGGGTACCAGCTGACCTAATGACCTAATTCTGTTGTTCTTTCACTGAATTGATTTTTGCTGTTTCTTTGGTCTCATGGTCTGGAAACTTGTCTTTAAAGAACAGAAACTCTCTGAGTTGTTAAATGGTCTAGTCGGCTGATTCAAGAGTCACAGCTTGACCCATTGTCCCTGAACACCAGATAGTTCCAGTTGATCATTGGCTAGATTTTAAATGAAGACTCCCTCCCTTTGTACAGGTAATTTCAGCTTTCTCCTCTTGGTGGAGGGTTATAGTCCCAAGGTGCAGTACAAAGTGGTATAAAACCAGTCTTGTTTCAGCAGTCATCACTCAGACAATGAATCCAAATTGTTCTCAGTTTGATTTATCACCTTTCCAAGAAATACAAACATTTCTTTTTCAGTAATACTTTTTATTTAATCCCATAAAAAGACAGATCCTCTTTATTTTGGTTGTGACTAATTTTACTTTTGTTTTTTTAGTGTATGGGCATTAATGAAAACAACTTCACACTGTTGCATTTTTACTTATTTTTATTTCTTCTGTGCTTTTATTTTGAAAGCAGATGATTCTACTTGTAATTTTGCTCTGGTTATTTGTAGATGGCTTGCAGATCACCACCTGCTGGTCATAGGGTTTAATTGATGCCAGAGGCTGAGCCTCCTCAGGATGTCTGTCACAATGTTTCTCAAGCTGTGGTTCAGGGACCAACAAGGGGACAGTGTGGTAGTTTTAGGATTCCCTACAGCTAAATGAAAAACAGGCCAGTATCAAGTATTCATAAAGACAAAAAGAACAAGGAAGTAAGCAGAAAAAAAAAATACATGTTGTAGTCCAACATCTGTGAACATTTTAGCAAAGAAGCACTATACAGTATAAATATCTTCTGAACATGCACAAACAGCAGCCCAAACGATATCTAACGAATCCGAGCCCCATGAATGACTTTATGCAATTCATGTTATGTTATGTTGTTTAGGTTTAGGGGAAAAAACATGGTGACAATGTACCTTCAAATAACTTAAAGCCTCAGTGTGTAAAAATGGTGAGTAACAGTGACATCAGCGGTCAAATTCTAGATTGCAGGCTCACTTGCGCTCACTCACTCATCTCCCTCCGGGTAAGTGATGGTGGCCTCGCCGGACAAAAAGCCTTGCGCAGACAGCAGAGTTTTTCGAGTTTTTCAGGAGTATCTAGTGATGAGGTGAATATTTATTTAGGATTATAAACCATGTTACGATATGTTATAGCTTACCAGTGAGATATAGGTTATGTGTGAGATATATGTCAGGAGTGTTTTATCTCTAATTGTTTTGGTAACAGGAGCAAACATTAATAGCACAATAATGCTAAAATAACACGTTTTATGTGATAGTCATGGCACAGTGCGGCAAATATAGGTTGGTACGATTATAATACATGTGTTTCCAGAGTGTTCTTCCACAGGACACAGAGAGATGAGGAAGAGGGAGAGGGAGAGGAGGAAGACCAGGGAGAGGAAGGAGGCAAGGGGTAGAGGCGGAGCAGGAACGGGCCAGGCGAAGAGGTGTGTCTTGGCTACCCAGAGGGAAGAGGAGGAGGAGAGGGCGGCAGCCTTCGCAGCAGCGCGAGAGGAATCAACAGATTAGGCTGTAGGCTAGGCTAACCATTTAGCTGTAGCTCTGGGATAACGTTAGCCAAGGCTAGGATAACATTAGCACGTAAACGTAGCCGTCACTTGAACTTAGACTAGAGGGAAAAGTCGTTGCAAACATGAAGCCAAAATGATTTTAAAATATCAGATTGAATTACCTGTCTAGCAGAAAGCAGGCAACCTCTGCATCCTTTGTGAAATCCTTCTCCTTCAGGAGTTATTTCCACCTGGAATAAGCAACGCCGATATTCACTCGCGTTTTGTCCCGTCCTCGCTTATCTGATCTTTTTCTTTTATTTGGTGGCGTGGTTTCCCTCTTACAGGGCAAAACATATGTGTGGTCCTCCATTTAAAGGGAAATTTCGGTTTATTTCAACCTGTCTCCTATCGTCCTAAATTTGTTTCAGGTGACTCGTGACAAAAAATAACAGTTAGCATGTTAGCCGTTAGCCTAGATACAGCCGAGGCGCATTAGTAGCGTCAGACCTGTTAAAACGTAAGTGAACGGGCATCCCTTCAAGTGCAAAGTTAGTCCACTAAACAAGCTTTTTCTCCACAAAGACCGCCTCATATCGTTAGGATAAATATCAGAGAACATACAGAAAACGACATGTAAACGTGTTGTCTTACCTTACCGGTGTGCTGCCACACATAACCTTAAAACTGTGTTTTTTCATGTGTTATTCATTATGTTCAGTCTGTTTGCTGTTTTATTTTTTAGGTCCACTTTTCATGTGTAATGTCTGGTTTTACTTCCTATCTTAGTGATTGTCTGCCTCATCCTGATTTGTTTCACCTGTTCCTCATCTGTCCTGCTGTCACCTGTCCCTCGTTATCACCCTCCTTTTCTTGTGTATTTGGTCTCTGTAATCCCATTTTATCAGCTGGTCTCCTGTGCTCGTTGCTGGATTCCTCCCTGTGTTCCTTGACTACTGATTGGTTCCCAATTTTGTATTGTGTTTTTCATTGGTACTTTATTTTACTTCAGCCTGCTCCCTCTGTTGTTTGCTTGTTTTTTGTCTTTTGGAATCAGCTTTTGCTTTCTGATGTTTCAAACCTGCCTGGTGTGCTGCACTTTGTTCCTCTTTTGAACTGGGAAACGTGACCTTGTGGAGCCTTAAAGCTGTTAAAGACTTCCTAATAATTTCCCAGGGGTAAAACTGTCTGGGGGGCATTATTGACAATATAAACTGTAAAATAACTAACAGTGTGCAGTTCAAGCAGCTCATCTTGCCACAAATTGGCACTGTCAGCAGGGTTTGATCCAAAACAAGTGATGCCCGCCACTTTGCCTCACTTATAGTTCATATTCTCAGATGATTCTTTATTTAAAACAAATGATGCCAGGTGGTTTTCTAGCCAAGGAGGACTATTTGTTTGTGGCTGTGGGCAAAATGTAATGATGCTCTGAAGTGTCTGCTGTGTGCTCTGTGGTTAAGTACTTTAAGGGGACATGAAATTGCACTGAGAGAATGGGGAATAATGAGGGCCCACCGGTCATTTTTTGCTGCAGGTTGATGTGTCTGTGGTTTAAATCATACCCATATGCAGCTTAGTCTCCTGCTCTTGAAAAAACACTGCTTCGCATTTTTTACATCCAAGATCAAAAACTAGGTTGCCTGCCCAGCCCTGTTCACAACAACACTAATACTGTTGTACAGTCACTTTAATATTTTTCAGGCCAAGAACCCCTTAGCTCAAAGAGAGCAGGGACTCACTACTACTTTCTCTGAATATTAGTTGGTCTTGTCTTGTCTGCCCTTGCCTTAAGCTGCTAAGTTAACAGCAGTTGTGGCACGGCTTCGTGCATTAGCTTCGACCTCTGCACTTTCACTGGTGGCTTCTAGGGACCAATATCTAAAGTTCCCTCTTGGCTAAAGTTGGAAAACTTACTAAAACTGAGCTTCTATAAGGCAATGAATATTGCAGAGGGCGTGGCTCATTATATAAAGGTGTATAACATCTCAAGGGTTTCACCGATCACCACGCAACTTTGTAGGCATATGGCCACACATAATCTGAGGGGACCCCTCCATTATTGACCCCATCAAACAAAATGGGGACACTAGAGAGCTAATTTCTTATCTAGGCCTAACCGCCATATGGATTTTTACTAAACTTGGTAGATATGTAGAACAGGACGTCTCAAGGTGACTGGAGAAATTTAACTCTAATTGGCGCTATAACAACAGAAAAATGCTTAGAAATGGCTCAATTGCGACCAATCGCTGTGGCTCCCCCTGAGGACAAATGTTTTTTGTTTTTTTTTTCTAATTTTTGGTATGACTAAGTCATGGTATGGTATGCTGTACATAATCACGGAAACTGTCAGTGTGTCATTCTGTCAGTCAGTCATTCTGTCTGTCCCACGTTTTTCTACTCACTGATGTGGTCAATCTATGTGAAACTGCACATAGGCATTGAGGATTGGCATAGGTAGAAGGTGACAAAGCTACCAATAGGTATGGACTAGTAGTACATAAATGTTAGCTTATTAGTTCAGCTTGCCATGTAGATATAAGTCCTGCACAGTGATTTACCATTAGCTAGCTCATATGATTGCACAGGGATTCATGGGTAACAGTTAATTATTTAATTGTAAGCTGTAAGTTGTCTTTACGAGTAGGCTGATTTATTTTTGTTAATAATAACATGTAGGATTCATATGTATTTCAGATGTAGGCTATTTGTATTTTGGGGATTTTTTTAACTGCGGCTCCACTCCCAGGGGTCACAGGAAATATGCCTTCTTGCTGAGAATTATCACACAGCGGAGGGGGGGGGGGGGGGGGGGCGTATGCGTGAAACAGGAAGTCTGGGGGTCCTCTGCCAGCAAATTTTGGCACCAAACACTTAATTTCCTGCATTCCTGTGATTTTCATGCCCAGATTTCTACCTTTTACTGTATGCACTCATTCCATTTTACCTTTCTGTCCTCTCTCTGTGGTTTTTGTGGGTCTGTGAATGAATCGCAGGTGAAACTCTTCATGAGTTCTTTTATTCCTCAGCGGCAGTTTGTGGAGTTTGAGCTGCGTGGTTGATAACTGATCATAATGGATGAGAGGAGCAGCTGCTGCAGAGGCAAGTGAACAGTTAAGTTTCACTTTCACTCCTCTGTCTGTGCCTGAAGTATGCCCTGCACTCTGAGACTGTGGTGCAATGAAGACTCAAACAGCATATTTATTCCAAAAGCATTTCTAACGAATGATCCAGCTAAATGAATGCGTGGAAAACCCTGAACTACAGAGCTAGAAGCAGCAGTGGATCATCTTAGTTTAGTATTAAGCTTGGCTCTCCAAAGGTTTAGAAACTATAAAAATGACAATTTGTGGTTTTAGACGGAGTTGCATGGTGTAACTATTTTTTGACAACGTCTTAACAGTTTATATCTCTGCCCAGCACTTCTGTGCAGCGTCTCCACTGTATTACTCCAGGAAACACATCAAGCTGTTGTTTATCAAAATATAATTATCGCTCTACATTGAACCTTAACTTGATGTCTTTACTTTTTCAATTTGTGTGTGGCTAAAACAAACTAGATACAGCATGTTACTGTAATCAGTAGGCTTTAGAAGTATTTGTGGGCCTACTTGGTAGGCTCGTCATTTCCCTCCCTTGGGGGCGGGGGGGATCATTAGACCTTCAGCTCAGCTAAGAACACAGAAAATATCAGTACATTAGCATGTTGCTCACTACCTAGCATTAAACCTGTGGTTAATGTTACATGGTACATTTTGTATAGGGCACAAGGCCAAAAGGAAGTCCTGTTAATGACACTGTTATCTGATCTGTCTGCTCAAATAACAACTGAGAGACAAAAAAACAGAGACGGCTCTGCCTGCTAACCTACCAAAACAGACTTGGTAGAAATGAAAGCAGCCTGAGGAAACGCACACATGCACACACATGTGTGGTCCTTATTACTGTACATTTCCATATGCTCACAAAACACTGACGTGTGCACAAAATTGTATAAGTGTTTTTTACAGATTATTCTATCCCCACACAGTCAGCTATACATGAAAGTGTCTCCAGTGTTGGACATTCCATATGTCCAACACTGAATGAAGCTCCTGCTATGCGGTTAATATCCCCCATGCTACCACAGGTACCACAGGGAATGTAGGGCTTATAGACAGGCAGAAGAAATATGGAACACTGTCTTTTAAGTGACAGAAATGTAATTTCCATGAAGTTATACTCAAATACTGGAGTATCCCAATAGACTGCATGGTTGTTTTTCGATGAATGACAATTTATTTTCCACATTTTTACACCTCTAACCCCAGCACTGCTCCATGTGTTTTTGTTGTGCTTCACAAAACTGATCTCTAATATCTCCAATTTTGGGAAAGTGAGCGATGGCGGCCTCAAAGGCAGTAACGTGTAGCCATAACTGTGTTTGTTTTAAGCCTGAGATCACTGAGGGACAACTCATTTTCTAAGCCTGGAATGAAATTTGGTCATGGACAGCCCAGTCTCACTCTGAAGTCATCAAATACCGACACTTGGGCAGTGACTTCCAGCATCAGATACCAACAAAAAAAGCTGTCCTTTTACGTCAGCTTGATACGCGGCCAGTTGCCGTCATTGAGTAACAGCGCCTGCCTGGCAGTGTCAGGAGGAAACTCAGCAGGACAACAATGTAAGAGGCGAAAAGTCCAGGTAGAGTGGGTGGGAGGGGTTGTTGATCGGTCCACCAACCACTAACTTTCACCCGGAAGGCGTGTTCACTTCCTGTATGATTGTAAAGCCAAACCCTGTTGTTGTTTTTTTCCTAATTCAACCTGGTGCATGTCTTAGCTAAACATAACCATGTGCGTTAATTGTGAAAGGAAAAACTTGCTGTGTTATACCAATGTTGTGCCTGTATTTTGAAAGAGACTGTATGCAAACAGTACATTTCCTGTGAAAATGGAACTGTATTTGAAAAAACAAGATGCATGTAACAGGCTGAAGTTGACATAGCGCCCCAGAACATCAACAACCAACACACTCAGGATACCCTGCACGTCATATGATGAAAGTCCATGTTCAAATGTAGATATGTGATGAGGTCATGGAAAGGTTATGGAAACAGAATAGTAATTTGTGTGAATTTGTTTTTTTTCCAAAGAAGTAGGAAAACCATTCCCGTCTGTTGGTGGTGGTTTCTAACAATAAAACAAACATTTTTCACTGGGGATCACTCAACTATACCCTCTTTTCAATTTCTAACTGTGCTCAGCAAGTTTCATGTTGGCCTTGTGTAACTGCCACTGCATTAAAGTAGGTCAAGAGATGTTCGGTTTAAACCTCACCCAAACATGTTGTAATTCCACAGTTCAGTCATTTAAGAACTGCATTTTCACTAATGGAGGATTTGTAGATCTTATCTTCAATTGCATTTATTTTCTGTCAGCTGGCTTCTTACCCTGGGGCCTTGTGATATTTTGACAGAAAACACACAGGCGTAATGATGTCTGGAGTGCTGCGCCCGCTGGGTGATACGGAATGTATCTCATAGGTTACCTTGAAAAGCACGAATGCATGGCCTGCTATTAGAGCCCCCATTCCACATGGATCCAATGGGAAAATGATCTTAGCAAAACACTTAGTATGGGGCCCATCAGACCTCCTCAGCACTTGTCCATTGATTGACTCTAAAGTAGTAGTTAGAACCTGTGTGGTCTTGACCACAGTGATAAATCCTTGACAATAAGGCTACATTAATGGTGACGTTAAACAGAAGGCCATATAGTGTATTTAGAAATAATACATAATCATACTCAGGCTCACACAGACACAACCACAGATTACTCAGTGTGAAGGTATTTATCTTGCTGAGGCATGAAAAATATACAAAAACATTTGCTTTTCATTCCTGAGATCCAATTTTGCAACGTGAATCATACTTATCAGTCATCAGGGAATTCACACTGTTAAACAACCCTGCAGTGAACCCTTCCTCTGTGAAAATCAGCTGTCCATATCTCTGTATAGGTTGAGTCTATATTTGGCTCCGAAAGAATACTTGCTGTGTGGAAAATAACCCCTCTATTGACTGTATTTATTTTTAACAACAGATCACTGTAAATGATTAGGTATGTATTATGTGACAGAGGAACTATATATAGAGCCAAAGCCCTGACACCACTGTCTTTAAAGCAGCTGTTCCACTATTGCTGCAACCAACGATTATTTTCATTGTCGATTAATTTGTGGATTATTTTCTTGATTAATCAAATAGATGTTTGGTCTATAAAATGTCAGAAAACGGTGAAAAATATCAATCAATGTTTCCCAGAGCCCAAAATGTTGTCCTCAAATGGCTTGTTTCTCCACAACCCAAAGATATTCAGTTTACTGTCATATAGGAGTAATGAAACCAGAAAATATTCACATTTATAAGAGGCTGGAATAAAAAAAAAAATTAAAAAAGACTTTTCTTTTTTTCAAAAAATAACTCAAAACTCTGATTAATAGCTGACAACTACTTGAATAATCGTTGCAGCTCTTTGTTCCACTATAGCGTTTCTAACTCAGTGCAATCTCTCATTGAGGGTTTCTTTCATTTGTCTTTCTAAAGTGTGTGTTCCCAGGTTTTATATCTATATTCAAAGATAATTTTTAACAGCAGTCCATCCAATAGATGTTGAGATACTTTAATAAAAACCTCATGGTAGCACTAAAGGAAAATTCAGAGAATAACTTAAGTCAGTAGGATACAGGGCCCGGGTACCATGGTTATCTGTACAAAATTTTGTGCTAATCCATCAAGTAGATGTTCAAATATATATCACAGCATAAGTGAAAACTTTGACCTGCTGGTGGTGCTATAGAGGAAAAGTGAGCAGATCACCAAAGTTATAATGTATCCTCTTAGGGACTTTGAATATCTGTTGTAAATTTCATGGCAATCAATCCAATAGTTGCTATCAGATAAAAAATCATTACACACAGAAACCTTGCACACCAGTGACAGACTCAGGATGTCTGAAGGGCAGGGGTGAAAAGGAAAAAAGGGCGCCTACTGCATGACATGGGGACAAGAGGGCAGCCAAAAGGGCACATCCACTCGTTTTCATCCAATAGGGCACATCCACTCGTTTTCATCCAATAGGGCACATCATCTTGTTTTGATCACTAAAGAGGGCAGCCAAAAGGGCACATCCTCTCGTTTTTGTTAATCAAGAGGGCAGCCAAAGGGGCACATTCGCTCATTTTTATCATTCAAGAGGGCAGCTGATAGGGCACATCCTCTCATTTTCGCCACTCAAGAGGGCACTTTAGCGCGCCATTTTCAACCAAGGGGGGGCGTAAAATGTAAAAACACATTTGCTCCCTTGCTTCTCCTCCCAAGGCTGTCGCCACTCTACCAGCATCTTCCATTTAGCACCACGGCCACCTGTGTTATGAAATGATACTGTGCAGCTATTCGTTTGCACTGTGTTGTAAGCATCATCAATACTGTTGTGCATTTCTCAATAGGCTAATGTTACCTTCTATTTGTCATGGAAGATTTCAAGAAGGATGTTTCTTGCATATATTTCCACTTCCTTTTCTTGCTGGCCTCTTTCCACTTCTGACCTACACTCTCACTGCAAATGTCTCCCGCAGGACACCGGATGTTGTCTTCACTCCTTCTTGGTCAAACAACTCACTGAAGACTTTTCAAGACCTTTAATGATGAATGAAAGTTTTGGGGTCTTTGTGTAAACGTGATTGACACAACATGAGGTTGTATTTATTTTTAAGTGTACCACAATTTTGGGTGAAAAATACAGATTTGGTGCACACCACTGTTAATGTAATCTTTGGCTGTAATATCAGCTGTCTAAATTTCTACATCGTTCAGTCCTCTGATATTCATGCCATGTCTGGACTGAGCATTGCCATGCAACTGGCCTATTCTTTTGAGCTGGTGATGTTTAAGCTGCAAAGGTCCTGAACTTAGAATTCTTATCTATATCTCTATCTTTATCTATAAAAAATACAAGAACAGATCTTAAATTTCAAGATGTTGTTCATCCACATGAGATATGCCTTCTGATAATAGCTGTGGTATTATACATATTGGTTCATAGTATGATTCAATGCATGACAGGTCCTAGGTGATGTGAACATGTGGGGGCGCTGTGGGAGTGTGAGGGGGTTGGTTCCCATGTTATGGTAGTAGAACAAAAGGTCAATAAAGTTATGATTCAGTACATGGTCGGACCAAGTGCTTCTTTTCCTTGCTCTTTTGACCTTTCCTCCCGTGGGCTGTCGGAGCTTGTTGCCAGGTGACCATCTCCTCAGCATCACTGCCTTCAGGAGTTTACCTCTCATCATCAGGGAGTGGACTTGACCCTGATGAATCTGATGGCTCTGCTGTCTTGAGCCATCATTCTGAGGTCTTGCTCTCAATAGGTTCTGCATTTGCCTGCCCACTTTTGTCATCAGTTTTCATCTTCTTGCTGCCTGTGCTATCTGGGTATGAGTAGTGACTCCAGCCGTCTGTTACTGGAGTGTCTCCAAGCCCCTGCTCTCCCTGAACGGGGCTGATGCTGCATTTCTTCAAACCCCTGGGGTATCCAAAACCAACAGAAGTAGCAGAGGTGTAGTGAGGTTTCACCCAGCCGTCCTCTCCCCAAGATTTTGGTGTCAGGCCGAGCTTCTCCTCGTCCTGCTGCTTACCCTGGGTGTATTCTGCATACGTCTGGATCCTGTAACTCTCTGCATAGCAGTTGGTGTTCATAGCTATCTGCACCTGGTCTGTCTTACTCAGGGACACAAATGTTGATGTGTTGTCTATCCATGAAACCTGGATGTTTCCAAAGGCACTGAAGAGCTGGTAGAGGTCACTAGTCTTCCACTCTTTTGGGAAGGTGAGGTACAGGACATGGTCTCTTTTAGGTTGCAAATCTGGTCCTGTGATGTTGAGGTAGGGAATGTCTATTATCCTCATCAGGAAAAGCTTGTTGAAGAAAGGCTCAATTAGTTTGGAGCAAGCAGAGATGTATGCTTTTGGTGGAGTCAAGAAAGAGCCCAGGTAGTTGGCCATTGAGATGAAACAGAGGCCAGTGATGTAGGCATCGTACCTGGCCTCATGGAGCTGCTCCTGGGCTGTGTCATAACTGAGGAACCCCTCTGCCGTTTCAACTTGTGGTGACTTGAAGGGGTTCTCCTTCAGCTGTTTCTCCAGCTCTGCCAGAGAGGTGTTCATGATCATTTCCTTAAAAGGCTGAGTGGAAGCCATCAGCTTTGTTTCCAGAAGTCTTGGGAAGACACACATCGTAACCTCTTTAAAGTCCTCTGGCAGAGGGCAGTAGAGCTGGTGGATGGTGTGCATCACATCCAAGAGCATGTTGTGACCAACCACGAGTTTACCAGATTTAGAGATGGCGTGGATGACCCTGGAGAAGCCAACTGCATCATTTAGCTCCTCCTGCTCTCTCTCTCTTGTTTCTGCTGTTCCCTCCTCTTCCTCTCTTCTTCATCTACTTTGCTGACCTGGATGTATTGCTCCTGCTTGTCTCTTTCCACAGTTTCCACATGTAGCCCCTTGGGGAATTTCCAGTTCAGTGTCTGGTATATCAGCTTCCTCTGAAACCCAGTGCATGGCTCCAAGATCAAAGTCTTCTCTGAGTTACTGAAGAGGGCCTTAACCTTCTCTATCACCCTGCTGATGAAGTCTTTATGTTCCTCAGGGACGTGTGCAGGGCCTTTAGAGGAGGATGGTGAGACGTAGGACGGCGTTCCTACATCATTAGGATGCTGATTTCTTCTCTCCTCTGTCTGCTCCCTCAGCTGGGCTTCCTCCTCTTGGTTTAGGTGTGGGATTCTATGACAGAACACCTTGTTGAAGTCAAATCCTTGACTGGCCAACAAGTCAATACTGGAACTTTGACAGATGAACTTTACGGCTGGGGACGTCCTGTTGAACGGTTTCGGGAATATATAAAAATTAAAAGGCTTTGTGATATACTTTGACTGGTCGTACATGAATGTACATAATCCGAACTGGAACAGCAGAAAGTCCATGGAGTGCTTTTTAAGCTTTGTGTATTGCTCCTCCGGTGTGTCCAGCCCGTTGGTGAGTGCACTGACATTAGGACCGTCGCTTATCCCTGAAAATTCTCCATCGATGGCAAGGAAGTCAGCCTCGTCTATTGCGCTGTACACCTCCATCCCTGCACAATGACTGAACCCGGCTGGCAAGAGGTCAATAAAGTTATGATTCAGTACACGTTCGGACCAAGTGCTTCTTTAAGTTCAAATTCACGACAATAGCTAGCTAGATTATAGCTACCTTATAATCACAAGGTGCAGAGGTCTGTCTTCATTTCTTCAATAAATGCAAAGCTTCTCTGCGATCTTATGGTAATAAGATGGCAGAGGATAAGTTATTTTTCTAGAAAATATTAAATACATGGTGTCAGTGACCCCATCGCAGCATGGGCCATAACACAGTAAGAGGTTTTTGTATTCAATCCAAACTTGTGATTCTTCCTGAGTCAGATCCTGCCCACACTCAGCCCGGGTGTGATGAATAACAAAATTATTCCAACCTTCTCAACTCTCATGAGACGTCGGCGCTCAGTCACTATGAGGAATGTAGTGTTTGCAGCAGATTTCAGTCACTAGTCTGTGTCTTTAAGCAACAATCAATAACCATTCAATAAATTGTCAGAGCGTGTGTTATGTAGAGTTTCACATTCCGTGCAGTCAGCTGAGATCAGTATAACTGGGTCAAAGTTCATGTCAGTTTTTCGTTGGCATTGTTTAGATAAGACATTTCACTCCTTTCAGTCAGAGATCTTTGTTAACAGAAGAAATGGAAAATGAAATTTATATCTGACCAACAATGTGTATCTGTTCTCTTTCAAATACAGTTGTACTTACAGATGTGTTGGTCATGTTGGAGACATGTGAACTGTTCCTTTTGTTCCTGCAGGATTGGGTTGCAATTAACAGGTACATCCAAGTTTAGATTAAAGAAACAATTGGACACCAAAATCCACATTCCAGCATCTCTAAAACATATATCAGTATATTATAAGTTCAGTTACATCAGTCTGTTTCATTCTGGGGTCAGTGGCTCAGCCAAGAAATAGTCCAGCACATAACTCTCCGTAAAACCACAGCGTTTCATTTATATACGTTTTGGATTTCCTACAGGTTAAACAAATGGAATAGGACATGTTTATTAGCGAGCTTTAGAGGTGCTGCAGGAAAAATTGTTTTGGCTTTTGACAGAGCCACCTCTCCCTACTTTCAGAATGCTAAGCTAAGATATATGGCTCCTGGCAGCTTCTTTATTTGGCACAGAGACACGAGAGTGGCATCAATCTTCTCATCTGACTTGTATTTCTCAATATGTCAAACTACTCCTTTGACACAAAGCACAAGGGTGCAAAACTCATATTCCCCGCTGTACTTTGACACACTTTATCATTGCTATGTCAAATGCTACTCTGTCATTCTTGATCTCTTTGCTACTTTTCACAATGAAACGTTGTTTTGCTTCCATAAGATTAGAAAAACATTTACAGGAACACTATAGTGTAGTAAGTAAGAAAATATGTTTGGGAATGATAAATCAGTAGAGGAGAAATAAACAATGAGTCACTCTGAATCAAGTGTTACAACACAACAATATGCTGCTATGTTGCTATTTCACCCAAGTGAGTCTGGTTCTGCAGGACGCAGCAGTGCACGCTTCAGCAAGCCCTGTGACCATCTCAGTCCGTGTTCTGAGTGCACGTTTATACTCTATTTGATGAACTGTGTGCATCTTTGTAAGAATGCAGAGCAAAAGTCTTGAAATGTTTTGGTTTGATTATAATGAGAAGTTGGACTGAGTGACTGTATGGACTCGTTTTATTTCTAAAGCTTAGAAACTATATTGAATAAAACATGCATACAAAAAATCGGTTTATTTGATGCATGGCAAGAATGAAGGCATACAGAATATATGGTTCATGTATTCCTTTAATTTGTTGGTCTCACACCTGTTGTATGTACATGAAAACTGGTAGTCTGCCTTGTATACCTGTTTGGGTATCTACTGATATAGGATACTGTATTGATAACAGAACACAGACTACCCATCTGAGTCGATTTTTGGTGCTGGACATAATGTATTTCATATCAATAGCAATATAAACTGTTAAAAAAAAATTAAGGGAACACTTAAATCACACATCAGACTTTATGAGCAAATTATTCAAGTTGAAAATCTTTACTGATGTACATTGTACAATTTGTTGAGAACAAAATGATGTAACAATGGTCAATGGAAACCTAAATCATTAACCCTCTGAGGGCTGGATTCAAAATCACACTGAAAATCAAAGTGAAAAATTTAAATCACAGGCTGATCCAACTTGTGTGAATTTTATCACTGCAACTCTTGATGTGACTCAGTATGTGTATGGCCCCTGTGTGCCTGTATGTACTCCCGACAACATCTGGACATGCTCCTGATGAGTCTGCGGATGGTGTCCTGGGGGATCTCCTCCCAGACCTGGATCAGGGCATCAGTGAGCTCCTGGACAGTTTGTGGCGGTACTTGGTGTCAACCAATACACTGATACACAGTGTTCCATAGGTGCCCAGTTGGATTTAGGTCAGGGAATAAGAGGCCAGACAATGGCATCAATGCCTTCGTCATCCAGGAACTACCTACACTCTCTGGCCACATGAGGCTGGGCATTGTCCTGCACTAGGAGGAATGCAGGGCCCACTGCACCAGCCTAAGGTCAGACAATCGCTCTGAGGATTTCATCCTGGTACTGAACAGCAGTCAGGCTACCGTTGGCTATGACATGGAGGTCTGCGCGACCCCCCCACCAAGGACATGCCTCCCCAGACCATCACTGACCCAACACCAAAGTGGTCATGCTGGATGATGTTACAGAGAGCATAACTCTTTTTCACGCCTGTCACATGTGCTCAGTGCTAACCTGCTCTCATCTGTGAAGAGAAGGCGCCAGTGGCGGACCCTCAAATTCTCGTGTTCTCTGGTGAATGCCAATCAAGCTGTCAAGTTTTATCGGTAGTCAGGAAAAAGTCATTTGAAAATCTATAGGGAGTCTGTCACAGTTGCAGCCATGACCACAAGGAGCAAAAATCAAAGTGTAGTATAGTTAGGCATGAGGTCTTCAGGAGGTTTAATTTTGGCGTTAAGGCGCAGTTTAAATTAATAAACAACTTTTTAAGTGCTGCACCATAGTGAGTATTGTGCAACAGTACTTCATGATTACCTAATCCAGTGGTTCTCAAACTGTGGAGCCGGCACCTCATGGAAAAGGGAATGTTTTCACATGACCTAGGTGAAAAATGAGCAGTGGAACTAAAGTTGATCTGTTTCATGTTGGAACAAGTACTTACATGCCTCGCAAGCAACCTGGAGCCAGATGCATAAACAATATGTACACATAAAAACCATGCATACACTATTTCCCACACAACTAGTATTTAAAAAGGAAGCATGTGCGGTGAAAATGTGTGCACTGTGCTTTCTGCACACCAGGAGTACACGTGCTTCTAGCTGGGATAACTGCAGGGGATATGATAGGGAGCAGATTCAATATAAGTTGAAGGATGGATAACATTGTTTTTAGGTTGTCTGCCAATCTTCACATATTTTGTTATTACTGCAAGCTGTACAGCGCTCTGTAAAATACCAGCCAAAGGCACATTCATACATTTAATTTCAAATAATTTAGTTACACATTTCATCATTATTTTTATCTGCAGTCATCTCCATGTTAGTGATCGTTTAATGTTATCTTACGAAGCACTTTTTTAAAGTCTGTTTGAACATGAGTAATAATCATTGATCATCCTTCTGATGTTTAATCTCATGATGATAGCTACTCTGACACTGCTGAGAGAAGTTTCACTTTCTTTACCGCATTCCTCATTGACAGATCTAATGTGTGGTGGAGAACAAGTATTGATATGCAGACATACAGTATGTTTAAGGATGTTTTTACATCCATTTAGGGCAAACTGTGGGTGTGGCAATAAGGACCATGCACATGTGCCCAGTGCCACTATGATTGAGATTTATAAAACAGAATCAGGAGGCACCCAGTTGCTAACAAAGTATAGCAAGAGCCCCATGTACCAAAGGCTGTGACCCTGCCACAGCAGCCCGGGCTCGATTCCAACCTGTGGCCCTTTGCTTCATATTATTCCCTCTCTCTCTCTCCCCCCATTCACTCTGAAGCTGTCCTATTAAATAAAGGCAAACAGCCAAAAACAGAATCAGGTCTATGCACGGCTTTCTAATACGGAAATCTGGCCCCTGATCTCATTGAAATACATGAAATGACCACAACCTCTTAACATCTCGTTACATGATGCTGCCATGTAATATGCTGCCATAAAATACACATGCTGGCACCACATTAACAATGCCAATGGAAAGTCAATTACTAACAGTCACAGTTTTAAACATGTAGTTAAAGTTGCAGTTTGCATAGGTGCTTGGTCATAACATCACGTGACTATGTAACATCACGTAACACTGGTACATAACGTACATAACTAGATTAGTGAAAAATAAAATTAACATTGGCTTTGGATGTCCTATAGGACACCGACCCTGTCTCACCCCAAAGTTGCCGAAATCCGGCACTTGGGCACTGACTTGCAGCATCAGACACTGATGAAAAAAAGCTATCCTTTAACGTCGACATGATACGCGGCCAGTGACTCCTATAATTTAATGGTGCTCGGCAGCATTGGGGGAGATGCGGCAGGACAAGGACAAAAGTTAAGGCGGCGAAAGTCTGAGTAGGGTGGGTGGTAGAGGTGATGGATGGGTCCAACACCAACCTTCAACTGGGAGAGCCATGTTCACGTCCTGGTAGATTATAAAACCAAACCATGTTGTTTCTTCCTAAACCTAACCACATGTTTTTGTTGCCTAAACCCAACCACGTGCATTAGTTGTTGGAGGAAAAAAAAGTCAAGTCTCAGTGTTGTACCGAAAGAGACTGTATGTAAACGCTAAATCTCCTGTAAAAAGGGTATTATAAAAGAAGACAATGCATGTAACAGGCAGAACTTGACACAGCTCCCCAGAGTGTCAACAACCAACACACCCAGGGTACCTTGCACGTCATATGTGGACATGGAAATTCTATGACCAAACATTGATATGTGACAAGGTCGGAGTAAGAATGTGTTTAGGACACAAACAGCAGTCTTCTGAGTGAAAGTCCTGTGTTTGTTTGACCCATCAACCACCCCTCTCTCTGACCCTAAGCAAACTTTCTGGCTCTTTCCTACCTAATGTGTGATATTGTCCAAGGAATTTGTGTGTCCACCATGAAATAGGATCCTAATTGACTTACTGTAAGACCAGGTTGCTAGCAAGTTCAGTTCAGGTTTGAAAAAATGCTTTCAGACAGGAATTTCAAATGTAAAGTACAAAGGTCACATATTTGCCCGGTAGCTTGACAAGAGAAAGAATACATGCTACTCATCAAGCAAAACTGAGCAAAGTCTGTCTTGCTCTCAGGTTTTCTGTCTGTGTTAAGGGAGGGTCTTGTGTCTTTGATGTCTAAAAAACTGCAGCCTCTCTGAACTGAACTGTTCAGTTAAACTTTGATTGAGATTCTTAGAAGTATTTTAAAAGGCTGATGAATACAACACACATAAATCCTGATGTTTAATTAGCTCCAACCTCTCCGCTGTTAGTCTTGGCTTCATCAAAAGGTCTTTCTCTCAGCAGACATTTTGACTTGTCACAGCAGGAAAAGCATGCATGTAATAAAAAATTACTGACAAAAGCTTTATTGCATTTAAGTGTTATGCTAGTGAGCAAACAGAATGTCCAATATCAGGGCACACCCAAAAGGAAAACAGATATAATCAAAGCATTGTTTACAACTGTGATTTTTTGGCTCGCTGTTGTCCTCTAAATCGTCCCTGCCATGGGGGCTGCAGAGGTGTACACTAATCAGCAACAACATTAACATTGATCATCTCATTACAATGCAATGTTCTGCTGGGAAACCTTGGGTCCTGGGGTTCATGTGAATGCCACAGGGCACGCACTACCCACCCAAATACTGTTGCAGTGAGAGTAACAAGCCACCACACAGCTACTGATTCTTGTTAGAAGCTAACCCAGTGGCACACACAGTCTATGAAGAAGCACAGCACACAAACCCTGAACCAAAGAACAAATGCTGCTCTGTGGCAACAGCCTCGACACATGGGAGACACATCTCTGTTTACACGTGCCTATCATGCGGCTCCACCTGACTACTTATGTTCAGATTTCGTCACTGCCCAATGATCAGTAGCATGCTTGCCAGTCACGTTCATGGTTGTGTCAGTACAGCTTGAGATATCTCTCTCTCAGCAAAATTCAACACGTCTCCTCCCATAGAGCAAAATGATAGATGATCATGCAACACTTTGTCCAACTCAGGATAAGATGGAGTAACTTACAGAGCACTAGTGCACTATCACCGAAACAATAACCATGTCCTGCATCAATGAAGATAGTGTTTACGCTGCAAAAGATATGTGATCAAATGCATCCCAGACCACCTTGGCAAGTGGTCTAAGTGATCGCATCGCAATGAGTCTTGGTGGTCATTTACACTTGTATTTAGTGCTGTCCACTTCTGAGCGGATCACCCAAAACACATCTTAATAGCCGGTCTAAACAGGCTCAGTGTGTCCTCACTATCACACTGCAGTTCCAGTTTACCATGTTCTTGAAAATCACTAAAGAGAGCACTTGTTTGTGTGCATTATGAAAATGTCAAAATACCACTAAGTGGCCATAAAAGCACAAATGGGAACTGACAATCCTGCATTAAATGGAGTGGCACACATTCACACAAACAGAACAATAATACCATTCAGATAGTTCATACTTTTGTCACATTTCAAAGACAGAAAGAACAGATGTAAAAAGTGTTCATTAGATCCAGGCAGCCAAACACAGTACGAAGGGGTCAGTGTGAGGGGGAATCTGAAAAACACAGGCAGCGTGGATCAGGATCAAAAACAGAATAATTAGAGCACTTGAAAGCTAAGGCATGTAGTGCAAACACAGTCTGGGAGAGAGCTAGTGGAAGTACTGGGCCAGTAAATATATTAGGGAGCTAATGAGGGAATGAGGAACAGGTGCATGAGTAGGATTAGGAGGTGAAGTGAATCTACTGACGGGAAGGCAGGCAGTGGGAGTGGTGGGGTTAGCAGAGTTAGGACATAATGTACAAACAACCAAACTGAATCAATGAAATTCACAACGATGACAATTTCAAAAAAGAGTAACTGTACGGATGTGTTACTGATTCAAATATTAATTTAGTGTAAACCTGGCTAGCCCCAAGCTCCACTTGTTGCAATAAGAAATAAGAGTGCACAATTCCAAACTTTTCTGTGTTTTCTTCTGTGTTTTTCTGCATTATGCACTCAAATGGTTCTTTCTCAAAAAATCCAATGATGAAACCTGAAAGAGTGATTTATGCAGCCCGTAAATGTCAATTCACAGTACTCACCGCCATTCAACAGCAAAATAAATAATTTCAATTTGAATGAATTTGATGGATGACAAAGAAAAAACACCTCAGTCATCTCAACCTGTCAATGACACCATTGTGGCTGTGACTCCAGGTCATGGGTGAATTTACTCAAAGACTAGGCCAGCCTAAATTACCTGGTCACCACTACATACAAGTTATGTAATTTTCAAGTCATGAGATGTCGTGCCTTTGCACATTTTAATTTGTTGTGATGTGAACTACCAGAAACTTTCAAAGAGCTGTCATGAAAACATGCACACTCCTAAGAACCTCTGATACTTGCCAAATAAGGATACTAACATCACAATTTGTAAAAAAGCAACAATCAGACAACAGTGGTGAAATTAAGGACGATATCAGTATGGTGATAACCTGTAATGGTTTAGCAGTGCCTCGCTCATTCCTAGGCTGCTCTTCTTAGTTATTCAACATGGCCTCGTTGACTTCCTCTCAGCACTTGGTCTTTGTTGAACCCTCACTGCCATTATAAGTGTTGTTTCATAAGTCTGAAAAACTGAAGTGAACTTGGTGAGATTAACCCTTGGACGGCTAAGGGAGCAAGTCAATAATTGTGCCATGCCTTTGTTCCAATGGTCCAAAATTCCAAAAAGCCCCCTTAGTCCAAAAAATGTCCCACTGGACTGAAAGCCCTTTCCTCGACATCTCATTAACCCAAATACAAACACCCATTACTCTAAAGACCCTTTCTCCAAAAATACACACTCCCTGCAGTTAGTATCACATTCCCAGCGGCATTTGAGGCACCGATCCCTGGTGTTTTTACTTAACCTTTGTGCATTTCTCAGCAACATTTGAGCCACTAAACCCAAATGTTTTTCATCAACCCGTCCCTGCTTTTCAGCAACTTTAGTGCCACCAAACGTGGTTGCTTTAAGCCAAGACATGATATTTTCCTAACCATGACCAAGTGGTTTTTGTGCCTACACTAAGCACACATTCACCACAGCATTGTTGACAAATATAGTGTTCGATAGTTTACACTAATGTATAAAGAAAATATTTTTACTGGCAATCAGGTTGTCTAACTGCAGGGAGTGTGTATCTTTGTAGAAATACAACTATGGAGTAATGGGTGTTTGTTTTTTAAGTATAGGGCTGCCACAGAAATTGGCTTTTGGTCCAACAGGACATTTTTTTGGACTAATGGGGCTTTGGAATTTTGGGCCGTCATAACAATCAACAGCCGGTGCCAAAAACGATGGTCACTCTGTGGTGCATATTAACCCACAATGCATTGCAGTTATGCATTTGATACTGGAAAATACATCCATGGTTAGGTGGCAGTAATGTATGCAAAACTCCAGTTGCTTACCACCAGAGAAGGAGAAGATTAATAAACTGGAAAATAAATAAATACATTTAATATCTGACATGCTTCTAAGTGTCAGTTTTTCTAATATATCTTACAGGTATGAAGGCTTACAACCATATAGGTTCACTTGATAGTTTCTTAAGAAAAGCTCATTGATAGCTTGTATTTTACTGAAAAATGTCATATAACTAATTGTCGGTAATATTTTACAGAAAGTGTTGTACTGTTCAGCTTGTGTTATTTCTTTATTCCAGATATTATCTGTAAATGCATGGAAAAGTTGATGTATTGCAATCTATAGAAAACCTGTGGCAATAATAGTTATGATAATCATGATACAGATCACAAACAGAAATTTCTAAATCAGAAACTTACGCAGCTTATTACCAATATTTTGCAATTATCTGCTGAATACGCCCTCTCCTCATTGATATAAGTCTGCAGGTGTTTCTGATTATTTGTAAAAAGCAGTGGGTTTTTGCATCCGCAGTCTGCTTTCTAGTGTTTTATGAAAATCTAAATCTTCCAATATAATAACTTTGGGTTTTAGGCTGTAAATTATTACAACAATAAAATTATAGTTTTAAACATTTTAGCTGGATTGGTTTATATTCTACCATTGACTATAACATGACTGTATTAAAAGTCAAACAGCATTTACATTTTAACATTTATCCAAGGCCTGTGTATTTTTACCATCGTACCATCTGCATTAAGTTTCTTTTAATCTGTATTTAGTCATCCAAATTAGTGAGACAGGGTTTGACCTGCTGCTGTGACAGAAACCACCACGACTCAAATCGAGCCAAGCTGAGTGAGAATAAGTGGCTGTTCAGCTCTCCAATTACGTGATCAAATCTGAAGCAGTTCGAGAGCGTCCTTCAAAGCAGTTACCAGCTCAGAGGGCACTGAGAGTGATTGCAGAGTTTGAGAGAGAGAGAGTTTAAAGGGCTTAATTGTGTTCTAAGACTGCGAAAAAGATCCTTTTAAGTCAAGCATGTACTTGTTTTACAGCATGCAAGAACTTGTTTTTCATGTAAGCTTAAAAATTTAGGTCCAGAGTTTATTCTTGACCTTGTAAACAGCATGAAGACCCTAAAGATTTGCTGTTCTTCCCCTGTTGTATTTTCTCCTGTTTACACTGGCACTTACATGCCCAGTGCACATGAATGGCCATGTGATAGGCCTATGCGTTTTCAGGCGTGTTAGTATTATTTTCAGAAGGGTTCTTGTGTGTATAGAGATTGTTTTCATTTGAAAACACAGTTTTAAAACACAGTTTTAAAAATGAAAACTTATTAGTGTGGATGTATCATACGTCCACAGCAATGCTAGTGTCTGTGTCAAAGGCTATTAGTTGTACTTTGGTATAGGGATGCTTTAAGCTAAATGCCAACATTACCATGCTAAGAAAGGTCACAATAACAATGCTAACATGCAGATGTTCAACACTTAAAAAGTTTATCTATCATGACAGCATACTACGTATGGCAGAGGCTGATGGGAAGTATTGGACAAATCGTTTAAAACTTATCTGACATTTCCATTGACTTGATGTTTCTTCAATATCCTGTCTCTTGAAAGAGAACACGATGCCAGTGATTAAGTCACACTTACATGTGTAACAGGCTGTGATGTGATTCAGCAAACTGAGCCATTCATTTCTTCTTAAAAACTGAGGGGTTGTATAGTTTCTGTCTGTAGTCTGTCCAAAAATTCCAGATCAGATAACGTCAGCATATACAGTAGCTTATTACAAAAGTTAAATATCAGGTTAATATTTTGAACATCGCCCAGCTCCACATTAGACTGGTCATATAGGAAATGAGAAACAACAGTAGCTTGCTGTATTTGGTTGTTCACCTGTGCAGTAAGGTCATTAAGTCAAAGTTTATGTGGCTGCCCTTCAGCGACACAGAGAAACCCTACAGGAGCTCACAGTATCAACATTATTCTTGTTCTTATAGCAAGGTTTACACAGCGGCAATATTTAGGCAAGGATATGCAGCAATTTAGATTCACTCATCCAGAGCAAGCGCCATGTAGCTCCTCTCTGGTCTCTGCCAGATTTCATAAAATACATAGTTTCTTTCCCAGGCAGCGCTCAGGTTAAGAAAAAAACCGTCAGTTCCCTTCAGTTTGTGCATAAAAAAGGACTGTATTAATGAATACAGTATATGTGTATGATTAGGCAGTGTCCTTATTTAGGATCCTTGTGGTCTGAGGGTAGAAGCTCTTCCTGAGCTTCTCAGTGCCAGGTGTATCTGGTACCTTCTTTCTGACCTCAACAGGGAGAAAAGGCAGTTTTCCAGGTGGTTGGGGTCTTTAATTATTCTTGTGGCCTAATATTTGCAGGGTAGAGCAGCACCTATGGTGTATTCAGCTGAATGAACTGCTCTTTGCAGGACCTTGTGGTCTTGTTCAGTCCTGTTTCCATACCAGGCAGTGATGTTCCGTGTCAGGACGTTATTGATGGTGCAGGATCCTCACTATTTGAGGGAATACCCAGAATTTTCTCAAATGTCTGAGGTGAGGCTATCACCCCTTTTACACTGCCTGTTCAAGGCAGGAACATCACACTGTTATTTTGCCTCGCTGGTCTTTATAAAAAAAAAGTGTGATTGTGGAATAGGGGGGCAGAGTTGTCTCACCTTTAAGCAGGCCGAGGAGGTAGTAACAGTACCAAATCAACATCTGTGCAAAAGGGACCATCGGCAGGACAGGACCACGGACTGGACAAGTGTGATGATTTGACAATGGGTTATGTTTGCAACCCACCACAAAGAGATTTAAAAAGCAACTAGCAGCAGTTAGCAGCTATAGCAGCAATCTGAAAAGGCTGAAATGGCATTAAATTGACCAATTTAGCACACTTGAGATGATAACAAAAGAGAGAAAAAGCTCCAGTTGTATTATGAGACAAATCACTCCCTGTTGTGCTGTCTTTCATTGACATCTCTATTGAGTTGTGACATTTGCTTTCCACAACTCACAAAAATCTCTGGACCTTGATCTGATTTGTAAAGCAGGTTGAGGGCCTTGTGAGGGAAATTCTCCTCTCTGAAGAAGTAATGGACTCGGTGTGAGGAATCAAGTTTCTTTATTACGTGCTCACGGAGAGAGTAGCAGGGTTCTCTCTCAACCTGAAGGATGTACAGACCTTTATACCATTCCAAAGCTCTGAACCCAGGTTGCACCCACCAACTGTACTCGTAAAGGAGATTGCCCCCCAATAAAAGGTTTAGCAAAACAGGAAAACTTCCCCCTAAGAACTGTAAGAGCATGACCTCAAGGTGTGAAGAATTGCCCCCCAATACAGATTCCTAAATAATTCCCACATTCCCTCCTCTTGACACAAAGTGTCAACACATTATAATGGGAATTACCTAAGATCCTCAGAAAATCAAAAATGTTACACAAAAGATTCAAACTGAACTCACAATTGTTTGTTTAACAATATCAAAATTATACAACTAAAACACTAAAATGCAATTTGCAAACTAAAAAAATGATTATACCATTTCATTCTCTGAATCAATGAAAGGGTTTCCTGGGGCCCATTTTGACATTAAGTAGACATTCTGTTCATTATCAGTGGTTTGCTCAAGAGGTATTTTAACATACAATGTTTTTTCTTCTCCCCCCACTATTCCACCTATCCATCTGTACATGAGGGCTCACATACAAGTAAGTGCACAGGTACAAAAATATAGAGCGATACCAAAAACAATCAGAACAGGGATCAGGACATGAATGATCAGAGTACCCCAGGGGCCAAAGTGGTTATTTAACCATTTGTTGAAGCTAAAACCTGCTGATTCAGAGGGACCAAATGCATTGCAAATTTTTTCAAGTGCTGTGATCACATTGGTAATGTTATCTGAATTATCCGGAATGATCGTCACACATGCCTCTCCTGTTAAATTTAATGTCATGCATAAACCTCCAGTTTTTGCTAAAATATAATCAAGAGCCATCTCATGCAGCTAAGTACTGAAAACCTTTTATCGTTTCATTTGCAAAAGCAGACACTGAATACGTAATGTTATCTACATGATCAGCCAGGAATGTGACACCATACCAAGGGAGCAGGCCAATACCCCATTTTTCACCTAAGGAAATGCGCCAGTGGTAAGATTCAAGATTAGCAAATTGTGTAATTTCCCTTTTATGAATGTGATCATGCTTGGTATTTTGGGTCAGAGTTATAGGGAGTAGTGCCAGATTAGTGATGGTAAGATTAGCAAAATAAGAGCAACCAGACCATGTTGGAGGCAAGAAAAGGAATGCGTTATTGCCACAAAACCAATGAAAATTACCAATAGGTGGTATGCCTTTATATGCAGGAGCATTAAGAAACATATTAACTGCGATTGTTTCTCCATTTCTAAAAGTGATCTTAGTGGGGTCAGAAGTTGGTTTAAATTTGAGTAAACAGGCAATAGGGTTTGGGCAATATGACACCCCTATAAACTGACCTGTGCCATTTGAATATAAACAAATGTGGTGTGAAATGCTTCTGTCTATGGGGACCTCAGTTGGCTCTACAGTATCTGAGTTGAAAGGGATGGTTTGTGGAAGCATGTGATCACAGAACCAGTTTAAACAAGACAAATATACCTTTGATTGCTCTGTTGTATGATTATATATATTCCTAGTAG
This sequence comes from Epinephelus lanceolatus, assembly GCF_041903045.1. NCBI lineage: Eukaryota > Metazoa > Chordata > Actinopteri > Perciformes > Serranidae > Epinephelus > Epinephelus lanceolatus. The sequence continues at coordinate 13,540,238 of NC_135734.1, forward strand.
CATTATACCACATGTGATGGGAAAACTTGCAATATTTCCGTGTGTCATCATTCATGTATGGATTATTTGCAAAATACTGAACTAAATTAACAACTGGATTTAAGCACGGACAATCTTTTACCTCAAGTTGGAATAAGGAATGCCAGTTTGCTGGAGGACTCTGAATGGATACAACAGTGGTACTGGGACAATACATTCTAGTTTTCATCCACTGGATGAAAGAATACCAACTATTTTGTTGCCTGAAATTATCAATTAGGTTACCAGCATCAAGCCCCCAGGGTTTGCAATCATTTTGTCCAATCAACTGTCTTTTGTTTCTGATCAATTGTTGTTCCATAACGGCTCTGCTACTGTCTTCTTCTGGGATGTCTTAAGTCCGTGTTGGTGACATGCCAATGCCACGTCTCCCCTCTGTGTCTTCTTGCGCCCTCGATGATATCAGTTTATTCTTAAGCATCTTTGACGGATCAGGTGTGAATATTTGAGAATGTTTTAAGCCCAGTTCTTGTCAGGCTTTACCTTTGCCAAGATGCCTGTCACCTTGTTGTCAGCTGCAGACCCTGGTAATCTCAGCTGTGGTTACCAGGCCAACAATGAAAACCGCAGTCACAATACTGGGATGCATGGATCCAGGTGTCTCTCTCAGCTATCCAGATGTAGTCATCAATAATACCTGGTTTGGCCCAATCCACTGTGGCTGCTACCAGTGTTGTCTTCTGAGGTCCTTAATAGAGAGACAGTGTGTCAGCTTTACAATTCTCTTGTGTAGTGGAACACACCAAGTGATCACCACCATACTGCACAAGGGTATTGCCATGCATTGGCTGCCATGGTGTAACGTTTACCATTGAAAGTGAAAGCAAACCAAAACTGTGAGTCAGGATGAACAGGAATCCTAGAATATGCATTTACCAAATCAGTGACAGAAAACCAACAGGAGTCTGCTGGCACCTGTGAAAGCAGTGTTGCTACATTTGGGACAGTGGGGTGTTGCAAAGCCTCATTTATTGCCATGAGGTCTCTGACTGGTCTCCAATAACCATTTGGTTTCTTTACAGGTAGGATGGGGGTGTTACATGATGAATTAGGACATTCCACAATGGCATCTGATTTATGAGTGACTGAATGACAGGAGCAATGCTTTGAATAGCCTCTGGGCTAAGTGGATAATGTCTTTTGAATGGTCTAACAGTTGATTTTAGCTGAACAATAACAGAGTTGTCCCCTGTATATTCCCAAAATCAAACTTGCTCCCAGCACACAAGTTATCAGGCACTGTTGATATTATTGCCTCCCCTTCATCAGTCAATAACATAAATGTAATTGCGTTAGTGTGTGTGTGTGTGTGTGTGTGTGTGTGTGTGTGTGTTCTGCTCTATGCTCTGACCTGCCTCCACTGTCTTCTATGGCGTCAATGGTAATCCTGGAGAATGACCAGAGAGCCCCTGAGGTGGTGCATATGGCCAGGAGTCCCCCTTAACTTGTCCTTCATGTTTCTCAGTCCAAGAAGTGGCACAATCATGTGAAATATGCCCAAAGCTTTCACATCTGTAGCACCTCAACTCGTGGCTGTCAGTGCTGCTGTACGTTTCTTTGTGTGCACTGCATCATACAACCTGTCCATCATTATGGTGAAATCCTTTGATCCAACTGCTGGGCTGGTGGACCAGTTGGCAGGTCGAATGTTGGCCCATCGGAGCTTGAAACATCTGGGACAGACAGCCTTTACTTCCTGCAGGGTTGGATTATACATGGCCAATAATTGTTGCATGGCTGTGACCCATTTCTCACCTCCAGTCTTTTGTGGATCAGGCAACTCCTCTGCAACTTCCTTCAGCTGATCTGGCTGCCATGGCCTGTACACAAGCACTCTGGATCCCAGTGGCTGTGTGCTTGGTCCCCTGTTGGTCGTGGCTGACGGATGGGAAAAACCATCATAGGCATTTCTGGAAGGAGTAAGGTTAGGTTTTGCTTCCTTGGGGGTCAGATGGAGAGCAGAAAGGTCAGGGTACAACGATGCCTCTTCCCCCTCCCTTTCAGAGTCTTTTTCAAGTTGCTCAGCATCAGGGCCATGTGCCTCTTGGGGAGGAGGGGCTGCAGCAGTGGAGACAGCATATGGAGGAGGTAGAACCCTCTCTCTTGCCCTACGTTTCTGTTTTTCCTTCCTTTGACACTTACTCTTATCTTTCATTTCTTGCTTTAACATCAAACCTGCCAAGGATTTAGCTTCCCTCACTTCAGCTTCTCTTTAGGAACTTTAGGAAAGCTTGCCAATTCATCCTTCTTCTTCTTCTTCTTCTTCCCTACATTCTTTCCCCTCTCATTTTCCCATAACCATGCTCTGCACCTTCCTAAACAATCTGTAGTCAATGTACCCATTATTGGACCCCCCCCAGAGACCAGATGAATGCAGCAGACCCATCTCTAGAACAACTGTTAAGAGGAGACTGCGCGAATCAGGCCTTCATGGTCAAATAGCTGCTAGGAAACCACTGCTAAGGAGAGGCAACAAGCAGAAGAGATTTGTTTGGGCCAAGAAACACAAGGAATGGACATTAGACCAGTGGAAATCTGTGCTTTGGTCTGATGAGTCCAAATTTGAGATCTTTGGTTCCAACCGCCATGTCTTTGTGAGACGCAGAAAAGGTGAACGGATGGATTCCACATGCCTGGTTCCCACTGTGAAGCATGGAGGAGGAGGTGTGATGGTGTGGGGGTGTTTTGCTGGTGACACTGTTGGGGATTTATTCAAAATTGAAGGCACACTGAACCAGCATGGCTACCACAGCATCCTGCAGCGACATGCCATCCCATCCGGTTTGCGTTTAGTTGGACGATCATTTATTTTTCAACAGGACAATGACCCCAAACACACCTCCAGGCTGTGTAAGGGCTATTTGACCAAGAAGGAGAGTGATGGAGTGCTGCGGCAGATGACCTGGCCTCCACAGTCACCGGACCTGAACCCAATCGAGATGGTTTGGGGTGAGCTGGACCGCAGAGTGAAGGCAAAGGGGCCAACAAGTGCTAAACACCTCTGGGAACTCCTTCAAGACTGTTGGAAAACCATTTCAGGTGACTACCTCTTGAAGCTCATGGAGAGAATGCCAAGAGTGTGCAAAGCAGTAATCAGAGCAAAGGGTGGCTATTTTGAAGAAACTAGAATATAAAACGTGTTTTCAGTTATTTCACCTTTTTTTGTTAAGTACATAACTCCACATGTGTTCATTCATAGTTTTGATGCCTTCAGTGAGAATCTACAATGTAAATAGTCATTAAAATAAAGAAAATGCATTGAATGAGAAGGTGTGTCCAAACTTTTAACCTGTACTGTATAATTATTTCATTAATTCATACATTCGCCCATTTTATTATGGTGCGCTATAATGTACTCTCTATATACTTATATGATATATATATATATATATATATATATATATATATATATATATTTATATGCTATTATATACTATTCTAGGATTTGTCCTGCCACAAATACTTATTTCTATGAGGATTATCTAGAACTCCTCCACCCTCTTTTAAACTCCTTTTTTTTCCCCCTTTGTTTTGCTTTCCCCAAGTCAGTTCTAAAAACCTTTTTTCCGGAATAACATAGAACTGGTCTACAATACCACGAAGGATTTATATGCCAGCGAGCTCCACTCTCACAAAGGGAATACCATGGAGATAGGCCTACACACACGCTCATGAGTTGAGTTTCACTACCGCTTGTCTGGAATTACGTGACAACTCGTTTCCAATACCAACCAGTTTAGGATTTACATGGAAACAGGTACCTTACTACAAAATAAATAAATAACTACAGATAAAAATGATTCATAACACTGTACTCACTTTTTAAAAGTAGATGGAGCGTCCACTGTCCGCCACCCGCTCCTGACCTCAGGCGGGATCCTGTCCTCTGTTTGTCAGAGCGGAACTTTCCCTGAGTCTCCTGGAGACTCCTGCCGGCAGTTTAACCCTCAGTCAAGGCACAGGCGTCGATCAGCAAAACGTCCATCCTCACTGCCAAATGTGAGGGAAATTCTCCTCTCTGAAGAAGTGATGGTCTCGGTGTAAGGAATCAAAGTTCTTTATTACGTGCTCACGGAGAGAGTAGCAGGGTTCTCTCTCAACCTGAAGGATGTACAGACCTTTATACCATTCCAAAGCTCTGAACCCAGGTTGCACCCACCAACTGTACTCGTAAAGGAGATTGCCCCCCCCCCCAATAAAAGGTTTAGCAAAACAGGAAACTTCCTCCTAAGAACTGTAAGAGCATGACCTCAAGGTGTGAAGAATTGCCCCCCAATACAGATTCCTAAATAATTCCCACATTCCCTCCTCTTGACACAAAGTGTCAGCACACTATAATGGGAATTACCTCAGATCCTCAGAAAATCAAAAATGTTACACAAAAGATTCAAACTGAACTCACAATTGTTTGTTTAACAATATCAAAATTATACAACTAAAACACTAAAACGCAATTTGCAAACTAAAAAAATGATTATACCATTTCATTCTCTGAATCAATGAAAGGGTTTCCTGGGGCCCATTTTGACATTAAGTAGACATTCTGTTCATTATCAGTGGTAAAGGAGATTGCGCCCCCCTAATAAAAGGTTTAGCAAAACAGAATAAACCATATATTTGTTTGTCATACTGTATATGGCCTGTGATAGGCTGTATAATAGATAAATAAAGCTCCTCTAGTCAGAATGTTTTATAATGATGAATCAAATGAGCAATGTGAAAGGCGTAACTTGTTGTGAAGGTATACATAGGTACAAGCCCATGTACATAAACAACACAACCAAGGTGCATTTTGGTTTGAAATGCCCAACCACCAAGCTTTAAATTCTGTTACATGTGCTGCTAATGGCTGGTGGAAGCTAAAGATTATGCTGTGTGGAAAACTGACAATACAATTTGCAGCTGAAACCAGTTTACTATGAATCTGGATCAGTTTTGTACAAATTCAGCAACAATGCCACTGTGTTTTGTTGACAAATTTAACAGCAAGTAATGGCCACATGTGCATTTTAGTGCATGTGTGTATCCTACTGGCTAGCTAATTGCCACCACTTTGCACTGTGCTCATGTGGTGGTTAAAACTGATATAGAGACGGTTGTGTCGCAGAAGTTAGCTCTGTCAACACTGCTGCCGTTGTTTAGCACTGTTTATGGAATTAGCATCTTTAGCTGCTAGCCACTGGCTCAGCAATCTCCATGTTGAGAACTGTTTCCAGACAACTCCTTACGCTCTGACTTTTGCATGGATGGTGTCCTTCTCAGCCGATCTGTAACGTTAGCTAGCTCAGTGGCGCAAGGTGACCTAGCAGTAGATGCATGCTTCCTTTTGCGCAGTGATACAGTTGGAGGGCGTAATACGGTAGAGGGAAAATAGTTCCTACATGAAACTCACAACAAGGTCTGTAGATTATCTTGAGTAACCAGGTCATGATTTCTGGAAAGAGTTTTTCAAATTTATTTTTTTGGCACTTTGAGCAACACAAGCTCAGTGCCATGTGGTTCCATTATATTTGAGAGAAGGCAGACATCTCTACAGTCAATAGGCCTACCTCCACTTAACAACTCACACCAAAACAATCTAGATTGATAAACAGCACTACAGGTAAGAGAAATAATATGTATTTTTGATTTGGGGGTGAACTGTTCCTTTGATTAACACTGACAACAACGCTCATGGGAATACAATACGGGGGAAATCCCTTCTTGACCAGCAGCCACAACTCTGTTGGATGTTGATCAGATGACCAGACACAAGATATTGTTCGATAAGCAACTGTTTGCTAACACATAAACAACTTCATAAGATAACCCTGATCTACTTCAGGCCTATGGCAGCATCTATAAGCCACTTTAGACCCTAAACCAGAGGTTTAACTTAAAAATAGACCCACACAATCAGACCAGGAAAAAATGGTTTTGAGTGTTTGATTTATCTCTCCCGTTGTTAAAATGGTTAAAAACACAAAATGATGTTCAATAATTTTAAAATGAATCCATTTGTTTTGTCAGTGATGCTTACTTGTGCAATCTGTAACAAGAATATAAAACTAGAAAATGAAAACCAAACAAATATCTGTAACACAATAACAAATCAGCTTGGAACCTTACCAGATAAACAGTTACACATGATTGTGTCCTTGCCTTTCCTTTTATGTGTAAGAGCATTATAAACTTATCTAACAAGTCAAAACAAACAGGCCTGAACAGATGCACTCATTCAGCACTCCTCCTGCACACATACACCTGCCAAGTCCAAAAAGTTTTATGTGCACTAATTGGCTGAGGACTGACAAGCAAGTCAGCGTGAGCTATAGCCGTGGAATTATGTACAGAAATGTTCACATACACCCACTTCCTGTTCTCGTGAGTGCTGGTGTCTTATCATAGCTGCTGACTCATTACAAAACCCAGACTGGGAAAAGGGTCATGGCCCTCCAGCCAGTGCCTTCTTCACCTGGGTTACCTGATTGGCAGCAGAGATCGACTTAATGGGTATTTGGCAACATGTGTACATGATTCACACACGCAGGTGAGGTGTTGTCTGGGAAGGTTACAAAATAATACAGAGTGCAGTTTATGAGAGAGAGAGAGTGAGTGTGGGAAGGTAGACACAAATTAGGGCAAATGATGATGTGTGTGTGTAAGCATGTGTGAGTAGATCGGAAGTAGTACAACATCTCTTAGAGGCAGAAGTAATCTCATTGGTTGGATTAAATAGCAGAGGCAGCCACAATCTTTCTGTCAGCACTCATGAAGTCAAACAGAAAGCATGAGGGAACTAGTGTTGTGAGGCTATTAAAGCACACTGGCTGCTAACAAAAACAATGTCATGCTGTTTTCCAGTAATTGCAAGTGATTCTTAAATGGTGACTGTTAATTTCAGGTATTTATTTTATCGTAAGTGAACAGGCAAGGACAGAAATGTTTGTGAAATGGGCACCAATACCTAATTAACAAAGATGGCTGGCTAAACAAAAACATGTCATTGCCATTCTTTTTGTTTTATAATCATATTCAAAGTTCCTAACAAGCCTAAATACTTGTTGTGGGCAGTGCGGACAAGCCAGCACATGTATGTTGCATTAATGGCATGCCAGCACAATGGGAATGACGGGAAATCCTCCAGTTAGCCTATTTTAACATTAATCCCAGATGGTAACCCGTACTGCTAGATTTGTAGTCCCAGCTAAGCCCTAGCCCATTTTATCATGTTAGATGTTTGTATTTAACAGTAAAGCCATAATCCTCTACATTAGTCTTGAAACTGTGTTTAAAGTTGTTGTAGCTGCCTGCGGTGGTTACTTTGCAGCTGTTTTGTGACTAATTCTGTGGTTCTTTTTTCCATGTGGGAGATATCATAGCTGAATGTCCTGACAAACACTGTAGAGGTATCAATGTCAGAGATCTCGGGACAGGGCTGCAGCGAAGAACTTTAATTATGCCAGCTTTTCTTTTTTAAAAATAACCCAACAATACTGTGTGTGATTTTAAATCACATGACGGCATTGCGGAGGTGAAAAGGGTGTGACGGAGTGTGACCTATAACATACACATTTTATATGAGAAATTGAAAAGGCATTGCACAGCAATAACAATCATTTACCATCCCTCTTATATGGTGGTTGATCTTGTCCTCTGCTCAGAGGGTAAGTAGGTCCCACACCTCATTGATATCCCACTTTGCAGACATTTTCATTTGCTGTTCTTCTTCTCTGAGTTAGCTGTTAACTGCTGCTACCTGCTTTTAAGTCTCCCGGCGGTGGGTTGCACACCTAACATTTCGTCAATATGTCACGCTCATCCCATCTTGCCGGCTATCCCTCACACAGATGTCGATTTGGCGATGTTACTACCTTTGCTGCTGGCTTAAAGGCAGCAGCTCTGTCCCCCAATGCCACAATTGTACCTTTGATACAGAACGATGAGGCAGAATAACGCCATGATATTCCCACCTCGATCAGGTAGTGTTAAAAGGGCTAAGAAAACTGTCTTGCCCACAAATATGAGCGTGTAGGTTTTAAGGAGTATAACATCAGTAGGCTATAAGCAGTGGGTGGGTGACCCTGTGGAAACGTACATAGAACATCTGACCTAGGGTCAAACATTGCTGACAACATAAAGCCCTTTGAAAGGTCTCCTTGATGATACTGAGCACAGGAGCCTGGGAACATGGATGCGCTCACATTTTTCCTACTTGGCTGCTTGTAATTAGACTTGTTACAACAGGACATGATTTGGACTCAACCCTCAACATTCTTGCAAAGTTGCCCATTAACTTTTTTATACAGGCCTAATATTTATAAAGAAAAAAAAATGGTTCTTCAGCTCTGCCCACTAATTTAACTCAGCCATTGATATTATTTCTGCCTCCAGATCAATTCTGCCCCTGAAAAATATACGGCTGCAGTAGATAAAACTCCAAATAGCATATGTGCGTGTTCACCTAAAGCTCAATGATAAGCTTTCCTTCATCATCACTGCTGCTGGTGTCTTCTGTGTAGTCCTGGCAGCTTTGCACGGGCCTTACTCCGCTGCTCAGACACTCGGGTGGCTGATAGCCGTGTAGCTGGCCAGACATGAAAAAAGACTGGTATTTGTTGTAGTCATTTGCTGCTTGATCCTTGGTGTCTTGATAATCATGGTGTTCTTGGTATTTAAAAGGCTCTGATGGCAGCACAGTATTATTGTCCAGCACATTGGCTGACCCTGACAGTCCAGCTGCAGCTCTACTGACTTGAACAGAAGAGGAGAGTTGGCTGGGTTGAGCAGAGGGTGATGTGTTTACATCAGGTGAGACACCTGGGCTCTTGAGACTGCTTGATGTTGACCTAGCACAGGAGCTCACTGCTGTGATGTTGTTACCTGCTGCAGAATTTACCTGCTGAACAGACAGAGTGATGCTGCTCTGCCTCTGGTCCTGGTGTGAAAATGTTTGCTGAGGACGTGACTGAATTGATGAAAAAGCATTTTGTGTTTCTGTTAATTGAGCCTGTGCTTTGATCCGCTGACTTGAGTCTGGTTCACATAACATCCGTGTTTGTTGGTTATGGATGGTGCTGCCTTCCCAGTGTTGTTGTGAGTAGTAGAAGTTGTTCATTTCCACTGGAGGCTGTGGAGAATTGGAAAGGCTCATCTGACTGCTGCCGGCAGAAGATGAATTAAGGTAATTTGACTTGCTTGGAGCTTGCTGAGGGCTCTGTGGAGGGTATTCAGACATTCCTGAGTGTGTCTGGGAAAGATGCTGGAGATGCTGCTCAGATGGCCAAGAGTTTTTAAAGGCATCCACCTTAACCTTTCTGTCTTCTCCCTGTTAATAAAAGCAGAACATTGCCATTATACCAACACAATAATACAGCCATTGTCCTCCTTCCATTCTCATTAGCTTCTTAAATTGCTCAAATACCACAAAGTTTAACTTGTCCAGTGAGTAATAAAGGGAAATCGATGGAGCATTCAGTTGTTCCAAGCATAGCTCTTCAACTATTCATTATACACCTTTACGTTTTAAATCCTATGGGAAAAATGAAGCTATGAAAGACCTCTGCTAGTGTAACTGCTGTCAGCTTTCGCGTTTTGTCATAATGAATTGCTGATGTTTTAAACGTTGGCAAAAGGCTCATAAAGCTTCGTAATTTATGTCTGACTTTCCACTGTGTGTGGCCTTGAAATGTACATTTCTGTGTACCATATTTGTTCTCTTGTGTAAATCTTTTTTCTGTTTTTGAACCACATTGTTTTCTGTTTGACACATCTTGATCATATATTTACTTGCTGCAAATATTTCATGAGAAAAACAAAATTTCTGGCTCGGGCATCAATCAGTTCTTGATAAATGCCTTTAAACAATGAAAAACAATTCTGTAAGAACCCATTATGCCTGAAACCTGCCTCCACATGACCCCCTTCATCAGAACAGTCTGAATACTGTCTGGCTGTGGGGGATTTGTGGAAAGTTTTAGAGGAGTTTAAGAATAATTAAAACAGTAAAGAAGTATTTAGAAAGAATGCTGGATTGGAACAAATCCACAACATTTTGAGATGACTTTGTGCCTACTTCACTTTTGCTTGTGTATGGTTTAGGGAGGGTAAGTGTATATGCGAAGAAGGAGGTAGGGGGTTGGTGTGTTAATCAAGGTTGGCAGTAGTGAGGAACTGAGTTTACTTGTGTCTGAGCTGTCATTTGTGTTTGAACATTTTAAATGATACAAATGCAGTGAATGAATTCATTCAATCTCACCTCCGTCTTTGTCATATCTGATGCGCTGTCCTGTCCCCACTGTCCTGGCACCTCGTCTGTCTTGATTCCTCCTTTCTTATCCTCTCCCACCACTCCTCCACCACCTCGCCCTTCCACGCACTGGAGCTTTGTCTTTCCATCCTCTTGGCTTTGCTTTGGCCTCCAGTCTGTGTTGTCTGGCTGCCCAGGGGTCTCTCCATGTCCCAATGTCTGCGGCTCCTTCTGGACCGCCAGTGAGGCTCCCTCCGTAAGTCCTACAGGAAGTGAAATGAAAAGCAGTTATTTATCTGTAGGACAGTAAATCCATAATATAAATGCTTATTAGTCAGTTTTAACTTGCCTGAAAACTAAGGTGGAGATTGTACAGTTGATGGTGTTTTCTAAATGAAACTAGATGGTTGTTACACTGACTTTTGGATGAAAGCATGGATACAGTATTTCATGTTGATAGCATATCACCAGCCCATCAGCCAAATTAAAGGAGACACTACATAGTTTTGTGATACACGTGGGCCAGTGTGGTCAGATATACATACAGTAATGTGCAGTGTAGTATGTAATAGCGGTTGTCTTAATGGCAACCAAATAGGCGTGTAGTCTTAAATCAGAATTCCTTTGGTCTGGCAAACTCTTTGTGCATTGTGCTTTAAGTAAACACATATGGACCAGTGCCATCCCACTTCCTCCCCTGTCTGACTACCATGTGCTTAAACACTTAATGACAAGTCTTTCCATGAAAACTAGAAACCATGAGCTGCTCTACCAAGCAAATAGCTGCCTCTGTGCTATTTGCATGTATTTAAATTGCATTTTATTCTATTAAGTATTTTATTAAATGAGGAAATATGAATACATTTGGTGCAAAACTGGCCCCTTTCTATACAAATGAGCCTCCCTGCAAAAATAGTCCAATTCCCAAAGATCAATAATAGCCACGCACAGTTACAGTGAAACTGTTCGCATCCTCAGAAAGTTGGTGGTAACTGCAGAGCACTGAGAGGCTGGGATATTAAATTTAAATTTAAATTTCCTTCGATTTCCTTCTGTCACTTTTCATTTTTTTGAGGAATGTCATTGCACCTTGATGGTCAGGACCTGTGGCTCACACACTGAAAATTTCAGTTTTCTTTTTCTTTTTGCTGTTATTCTTTCTACTGTGTTATTGGTACAAAGGCAACATTTGTACTTTGCCACATGGGTAATTGTTGTCAGACGCAAGGAAAGGGCAAATTGCACTCAGCTGCAAACTTTATGGCCGTGTTTGCCCTGTAATCTCATTAGTGTAATGTGTTTTGTGAACTGGACCATGAGATGAGACAGATAGTGGTTGCAAGTGATGCGCAATTCGGAGCTACAGCAGCTGTAATCTGTATTCTTTGTGAATAAGCCCCTGCATTTGTTGTTTCGCTGTAGCCAGGAGGCAGCGGATGGGGGTCACAGCCCTTTTGTCTGTCCTGTGCTCCTCAGGCCTTTTAACTTTATTATTGTCTCTAATTCCAAACTTCTTTAATTTAAAGAGAGGGTAAACTGATGTTGTGTGCTGTGATAGTAGTCGAATCATAAATACCACAGGATAATACAGTTCTCCATGAAAGCCTGAGGGGCAGCCCACATGTCACATTAACAAGGACAATAATACCATCTACCACAAATTTATGTTACTTATACTACTTTATTTCATATTTTATTGATGTTATATTTTATGTCTTGGATTCTTATTTTGTTTTTCACTTGTGTGATTTTCTTTTCATATATATCTAAATGGCATTGTTGGAGGAAGCCCGAGACCCAAGATTTTCAATACTAATGACTGCCTCTGTAATTACTTTGCATTTGATAAATACATGACTTCATTTGATTATTTTGTCTATAATATTTGATAAAGATAATTATTGGTCAGTGCATTAAATTTCTCAAGACCTCCACGTCAATTGTGGGTTTTGGTGATACTGCATAAAACTAGATTCAGAGAAAGCCTCCATCCTGCAAACCAGTGATTATATGCTGCCATCCTGTGGTTAAAAGTGGTCTATGTTTTAAAATCTGCACAGATTCAAATGTGTTAGTAAAGCATATACAGTGCAGTCTGTGCATCGAAATAATAAATCAGACATATTATTTTGGAGTTGTCTCTGAACTCCAGGACATCGGACTGAAACTAAACAATGACAAAAGGGTTAAAGAGCCAATGAGGTCCATTTGAGGCTGTTCACATCCACACCAGATGAACCATAACTGTAACCTTTTACATATGAATATATTGTACAATTTAGGATACATGTTGATCAAAATGTCAATGTTAAATCATAGTTGTTTTTTTTAGCTAATCTTTGGAGGATTGATAACTACTTGGGACCATGGAGCAAAAATGAACCATGAGCCCCTGTTGACACAGACACCACCTTCTCTCTGTATGTTGTATCCTCTCACTCTCTCTCGACAAATTTATATAGAAATATAGGCTACACCATGTCAAAACAATATAAACACAATGATAATATTAAATCTAGTGTTTTACACAGAGAATTTTGTACTGAAGGAATACCTCAACCCCCAAATAATCAGTTAGGTTGTTTTAGTGACTTTGGTGTTCACAGGGTCACACATGTTCACTTCAATTTCATCATGTGAGGTTAAACTTTGGTGAACTTGGGCCGGCAAAATCTCAGCTTCAACCAATGGTAAAGAAGTATGTTGTTAGGAGACACTGCTGTTAATGTGTGTAACCAGCCAATATTGTACGATATTGGTCATGAAAAATACAGACTGCTGCACATGAGAGATTCTACCTGGCTGGCAGTGAGATGGGAGACAGGCATGGAACTTAGGAAAATGAAAATGTACCAATAACATCATATTTTGCAGTATTTATTAGCAAGCTAGCTAACATTGGCTAGCAAGCTAGCTTCCGTGTGTTACATCCAGCACTGCCCCCATTTAGCATGAATATCCCCTCAGCAGGTGATGGTCACTCACATGCATTCGCTCATGGGTAACAGTGCCATAACACAAACTACAGATGAATGCATTAGTGGGCAAGCAGCTCTGAAATCTGTGTTTCTGTCAATGGAGTTTGGTTCTGAAGAGAGCATAGGTAAGTTTTACTTTCAGCTCAGTTTCCTGTTGGAAAGTCCTGAGCATACTACTGGATAAATGAGACTTGGATTATCTGGCACGAGTTGTGTTTGAGTTTGTTAACAGATATTTTGATATAGTTTTGCTGTCGTTTAACATGGGCCTCTATGAATTTAATTCCACAAGAACTTTGTTTTTGTATTCTTTGTGGAGGCATGTGGGAAAAACAAAATTTTCTTCACTAATTCAATATAACACAGGGTGAGTAATTGAAACACAAAAGGTGAAGTATTCCTCTACCAGAGGGATTGTTTAAAAGCCCAACATATCACACTTAGACAGTGAACCTGGGGATTTAGTGGCCCTCGGGGGCCTGTGCCCTGGTTTTTCTTTTACCTTCAGTCTGGTCTCCAGCAGTGAAACGCACAATCAGTTGCAATAAAATGAGGTGGCTGACTTAACAAGTAAAGAACATTTCACTGGCAGGCCCTAAAACTCTTGCTTACCATGTCTATGCTGCATATTTGGAGTCATTGTCCCAGAATTGGGGGACTATGTACATACAAGACTTAATGTGAAGGTGAACACTATCAAATACCCATTAAAGTCAGCTACTTACCCTCATAGTCATTGTTTGATTTTAAATACAGTGTGCTGGACAATAGAGCCAAATCAATGACACATTCACACACTCATTCAGATCATATACAATATGAATACAATTAAAACAATTAGATATACCTGCAGTAGGGCTCTGAATACTTGTAAGTGCAGCCGGGATGTCTTTGGGTCTTTCTACGAAATTAGGAGACACTGAAGTGGCTGAGTGGCTTGAGCTGATTACATCTTGTGATTTACTCAGGGTCATTTCGTGTGAAGGGGCATGGACATGAGATCCCACTCTGTCACATCCTGTGTTTGTATCTTTAAATGAATTCAGAGACTCTGATAATGTAGATTCCACTAGATTACTGCAGTAGATGGATGTTTGTGTGTTCAGCTGTCTTGAAGCTTTGCATTTATCAATGGAAAATGAAGAAACTGATCCAGAGAGTTCACCAGCAGCACCAGAGGCCTGAACAAGCCCAACCTGTGGGGGAGGGTGGGTTTCTCCACTTTCTAATCTGCTTCCTGTGTGTGCAGGGGCTTCACTCATTGCTTTCATTGTGCCTAGATTACACAAAGCTACTTGATTTTTAAGTTTGTGTTGGCTTTCTTTGCCCAGTCTTTCACCTCTTGTGCTATTCTGATTCACTGTGCTGGGAGAGAGAGAGGTCATGCTGCGTTTCTGTTGGCCAGAGAATGTTTGGGAGATCAATCCACCTTGGCTGACCCTTGTTTCTGGCAAAAGTTGCTCCTCTGCACAACGATTTAGAGAAAGGTCACGATTCTCCTCTGAAGTTTGGCTTCTTCCTGACTTTACACCTTTAAGTGAAGTAGCAGTTGACATAACATTGCCTGTAGAGCTCTGACTCACAGTGACCATGTTTACGTGACTGTATGTGTGTAGGCGTAGCGGCAAGCCTAGCACTTCAGGAGACGTAGATTCAGCTGATACTGTAGCCTGAGTGGAATTACTGTGTTCAGTCAGTTGGAGATTTGTCTCTGTCTTCCCAAATTGTACAGACAGTGGAGGTTTTATTCCCATGTTAAGTGTGGGTAAAGACTCTCTTTGATGTCCTTGCTGATGTCCCTCATTGCTGCTTTCCATGGTGACAGAGCCTTGAGCTTTATTCTGGATCACTTCTGGGGCTTCCACATCACGCCTCTGTGAGAGGGTGCCACCTGCTTGCCTCTCAATTTGGGGTTCAATGAGAGCCAGCTGCTCATCAGAGATGATCTGGAGACAGATCTGGAGGTCTGCTGTGTGAACATGAAAGACGTTCTGAGCGTCTGGCTGCATCTGGTCAAACGGTACCATATGACAAGGTACAACTGATGCCTTTGTGCCGGCGTATGCACTGTTTACAGGGCTCAGCTGGTGTGACGCTGGTGAGAGTTGTGTGTGTGACATAGGGGGGTTAGGGTTAGGTTGACCTTGTGAGAAAGCTGTAATGGCAGCAGCAGATAACTGACTGGCTGCTGCGGTTATGGTAGGTGTAGCAGGGAAGTTCGCAACCATGGGTGCAACAGGTCTGGGTAACTGCATTGGCGCTGAGGGTCCTGCAGATTTCGAGGGCTGTATTGAAGTGCTGCATAATCCTGTCTGGTAATTTTGAAGGCAGGTTGTGGTTATTGTGGTTGCTGCAAATTGCTTGTGCACTACAGCTAAGCTAGATGTTGCATTTGAAATGAGTCTTGATGTGTCAGCTTGACAAAGGGTTGTGGACGTGCAAGGCAAGAGGAGTTGGTGTTGTGTGAAAGTGCTTGTCTTTTTGACATCACAAGTCTGTACCATTGGTGAGGTGACAGCATCACCACATTTCTTCTCAGAAGTTTTGACAGAGGGTGAGGTTTGCTCAGGGTAAGAAGATGACAAAGAGGAGGTGAGAGTGCAGCCATAAGTTCCTGTTGGTTTATCCACAACATGTGGTGAAGGATTGGAATCAGGTTCGGCAGCATTAGGTAACTTGAGCTGGTACTTGGGCAGGAAGCTGGCCTTGGCAGTGGAGGGTGTGGAAGTGGCCGACGAGGTGTTAACAGACGGTGTATTTGCATTGATTAGGCATGTTGGAAAGACAGCCGCTTTGAGCTGAGTGTGTTTTGGATTGTTTTGGAGATTGATATAACTGAGATTTGTATCCTGCTGAGGCACACTGCCAGTGACAGAGGGGAGGGGATGAGTCACTGTGTTTGGGTCGGTATCCATCTCTAGAGGGCAAATTATTTTAAAATCAGTTTTCTGTTTTTTTCTGTCGGAGGGAATCTGGGCTCCACAGAGCTGCGAGGTGGAGTCAGTATGCTTTTCTTCATCAGTCACTCTCCCTCCCTCTGCTCTGCTCATGCTGTCCGTTTGGTGGCTAATCAATGATCCGATTGAAGATAGTGGCAGTATTGACAAAGACAGGTTTCTCCGAAGTGGAGTCTTAAGAGAGCTGCATGATGTTTGAAGCTGGCTAGTTTTTAGATTAAAATCCACAGCAGAGACGAGTGATACTTTGGCAGTAGGGCAGCCTGGATGACACACTGTTGTACCGCAGGTTGTGAAGTTTATTGTCGAGCCTGTTGTTGCTACTGTTTCTTTATGAACTGCTGGCAGCTTTTTCTGCAGGCCCTGCGCGACCTCGTGCTCTGGGTTTGTTGAACATTTCCTGCCTTTGATAACGCTGCCATCACCACCTTTCTCCGCATTGTAGAGCTTCTTAAAAGTCCCTCCCCCGTACATGTACCACTTGTTGTAGGCAAACTTCTGTGCTTTCTTCCTCCGGAACTTTCTGTTGCTTGGCTCTCCACAAATGTCACCACCGTCCCCATCGCAGCTGAGACTGCCGGCGCATGCCTCCTCCACAGATGAATTGACGAAGAGACCGTCTGTTGCGTGGTTGCAGTCTACGGCTGTCTGCCGGACCAGTGGGCGGTGGGTGGATGAATGCTGGTTCACAGGCTTGATTGCAAAACCTGTTGGATTGATCTGGCCCGAGCTCCCCCTCCGAACAAGTGTTACATAATCACTCTGATAGGAGGAGGTCGGGCTGCTCCTCTCGGGCTGCAGGAGGGTAACGCTGAAAGGGAGGGAGTTGCTGCGGGTCAGGGGGGCGTGCTCCATGGTGTTGGATCGCTGAGTGGGCACAGAGTTGTAGAGGCCAGGTTTCTTGTTTCTCTGTAACCCAACATTCGGAGTCTTACTGATCTTCATGTCAAAGTGAAAGGAGTCCTTGTACGTATACGGCATAGGGAGGTCAATACTACCCTGCTTTGACAGAACTGTCTTTCGTGGCCTTACATTCTCCAGCTGTTTGTCCTCAACAACAGCTGTATTCTCTGAAATCAGCTTTGATATGCGCTCCTCCAGTGTCTTCTGCTCCTGCTCCCTTGCATTTTCTTTGGGTTGTCCACATTGGCTTGGTTCTGAAGGTGTTTGTGTGCTGGTGGTTTCTTCAAGATGCTCCTTAGTGGATTCGGTGAGGGAATCCATACTGTGGTCGGGTAAAACGCTGTCACTGCTCTCACTGAAGCCTGAGTCTGTGCTCTCGTGGCTCTGGGATTTCCCTCTGGATACAGAGCTCTCCCACTGCTTGGAAAACAGAGTGGCCTCTTGTCTCTGAAGAGGAAGATGTCGACCGGCAGACAACAGAGATTTTTCTTTTTCAAGGCTCTGTTTTTCTCCCTCTATTGATACCATTGCACTTTCGTTTGCCTCTGTCTTCTGACCTGCAAGTATCAAGTTATTCTGTTCACCGACAGAACCTTCTGTATTTACAGAGTAGACCTTTGCAGTACTGGCTGCAGTGGTTATCTCAGCAGCAGGTAGTATGGCTTCCTTTTCCGTGCTGCCGGACTCCTGACTGCGCTCATCCAGAGACAAACTAGAGGTACAAGTCTCTCTGGAGCTGGACATGCTGTCTAGGCTCAGGCTGCTCTGGTCTGATTCAGAAGATTGTCGTGCATGAGCCTGAGTGCGCTTATGTTTGTAGAGGTTGCTCTGAGTCTTAAAAGAAACTCCACAAGTGGTGCAGGGGTAAGGTCGCTCCCCTGTGTGGCAGCGGAGATGCTTCTCCAGCACACTGGGCTTCATACAGTCCCGTCCACAGTGAGGACACACGTGCTTTCCCGCCGACTTGGGTCTGGCTGCAGGAGCAGCAGCTGCCAGACTCAATCCCGGCTGAGACTGCAGTCCACCGGCAATATGGAGTGTCAGAAAGGGAAGCGTCTCCTTGGAGTAGAGGGGCGGCATGGCCAGATGGAGTGTGGCTGGCTCGCGAGCGGCTGCAGGAGGCTGGGGGTAAGGCTGTGCGGGTAGAGCAGGCACTGTGTGGATGTAAACAGCCGTCAGCGGGGCCTGGATGTCCATCCTTTTCTCTGTCTGCGCTGCGACGGAGCTGATGTGCACTGGAGCACTCGCCAATCCTGGCTTGCCAGTCTCCATGGTAACACTGCTGCTGTCGTGATGTACCAGTGCCAGGTCTCTAATTACCTGTAAGATAAGAACAGTTTGCATTAGACCTCTGCTTTGCCTCAGATCAAACGGGGCAGATCCATCTATTTGAGCGTGGATGTTTCTAGGTCTTGCTCTTAAAGAGGAAAATAAGACTTCATTCATTTTGCTATTGCACCAGTGGAACAGAGAAAAGGAGAATAGCAATGAATAAATATACCAAAGCAGTTAATGATGACAGATATGCTGTACTCTTTAGGACAGATGGCTAATAAAGCAATTAATCCAGTCTGGATATTGCACGGTGATAAAATCCAGGGGGACATGATTTGCAAAGATGTCCACATTCTACAGCACTAAAATAATAATAAAATAAAATAATATCTGAGTTATGCCATTGTTGTGATGAGCAATGATATCCATGGTTACAGAGAGCAGAGAAAAGTAGAGGCATCTGATTCTCTGCTGTGTAATTTCAAGAGCAGGTGGTGCAGGAATACAACACTTAAGATATGCTTTGTGTGCAGGCAGTGGAAATATGAGACAAAACATGGGTAGAGATGTATATATTTGGTAGAGAGAAGCAGGGAATGATCCAGGAGAGTGACTCACATCAGCAGAGGGATGAGGGAGTGAGATCAGATACTCATACAGTACATCAGAGGCTTTTATCTCCCCAAATGAAATGTGTCTGCTGACATTAGCGGTTGCCTCTGTCACCAGTCGGCACCAATTAAATGGCATACCCTTGATGTTCCCAGTGGCATGTGGCGGCTTTGTCTCCTGACAGACTGTCATATTCATGCAGCATTCTAATCGAAGCGTAAAGCCACCTACGTGAAAAGATAAATAGCTTAATATTAGGTCAACCAGATTTCATTTCCTGTTGCTGTGATGCTTCTTCTACATGTACGGTGATTTTGCATAATTCACCCACAGAGGTACAGTTGGCATTGAGCGCATGCTTTGTTGTTAGTTGTACAGCATGAGCACGCCCACGTCAGATACTTTTTGTGGTACGGTGAACTGGGGAAAGTTTGTCTCTGTTTATATTCCAGTGAAAACGAGAAGCATTGTCCAAGTGTATTATAATTTTCAAACATTTACTGAGGAACTAGATCTACGCTTTTATTGTAATGTGCTTTCATTTCCTCCCGTTATAAATGTATGATGTAAATATGTCTTATTGTTACAAGTGCAACTGTAGTGAAGACCTTTTGCATGATTAAGAGGGATATTTCACTTGTAATCACTTTGAAATTAAGTGTGTCTTCAGTGGATTGGGCTTAAAAAGAGGTCAAACTGTGCTGGAAAACAGCTTCTGTTTGTACTAAGAACAAGCATCAGCAAATATGTGTAGCACCAAAATGTAAACAAAAAGGAAGACTTTCTTGATTTCTTGTGTCAGAACATTTCTAGTTTCATTTTATCTACTCT
Source organism: Epinephelus lanceolatus (assembly GCF_041903045.1). Classification (NCBI taxonomy): domain Eukaryota; kingdom Metazoa; phylum Chordata; class Actinopteri; order Perciformes; family Serranidae; genus Epinephelus; species Epinephelus lanceolatus. Next base: position 13,560,061 of record NC_135734.1, read on the forward strand.
ATAAATCTGATTTCCAGCTGCTGTTCTGACGAGCAAACGTTTAAAAAGAGGAAATATCTGATGGTGTTGCCATCACTGAGTGTAGGTAAGAATAACACCACAAGAAACCACATACCCAAACTCAGACGCAACACAAAACTATAAAAAAGAAACAGTTGTACAGAAGTCACTTACCTCCGTGCTTTGCACTTCAATCAGCAACAATCCAGCTCAGAAAGTCTTCTACACTGAACAGCCCCATCCTCAGTGTACCTGCTCATTTCAGTGCTCCAATCTTATTTTCTCTCACAGCTCTTTCACATGAACTGTTTCTTGTTGAGGAAGCGGAACAAATGCAAATGAGAGAGAAGATGCACTGTGAAAGTGAGGCAGAGAGGAGGAGAGTGAGGGAAGGAGCAGGGCTGGCTGGGTGGGTGTGTGACTGTCAAACAAAGACTTCCGGAGGACAAGTTGAAAACATAGAGTACACAGAGTGATCAGGAGGAGTGAAAGAGCACAGAGGCCCTGAGCACAGATGGAAGGATTTAAGGTTAATACAAAGTGCTGTGCAGAAGTGAAAGAGACTGCTTGGCAGAGGAAGTGCTGTGACAGAGGCGAGCTTACCTTCAACAGTCACGCTGGCTGACTGACTGACTTTATCATCAACAGTTTGAGGCAGCTGACTTCTGGCTCACTTATATGCTTGCTCCCCCACCTACCTTCTTCCTCCCACACACTGTATTTCATACACCCACAAAGACAAGGGCGCAGCAAAGCTAATGTTGATGTGGCTGCTTTGCTGCACATGCACTGCTCTCACTCTCTCAGGCACAGAACAAATGGATGAGTTGTGAGTGGCTGGAGTGAATTTCCCACCTCCAACCACATTACAGTATGTATCACTTTGTCCTGGGGTACACCAGCTCACACCGCACATGCTTATACAGTAGTAGAGTAGCCCTTTTTCTTTGCTGCATTTACTCTCGCTGGTTTTAAAACATAGTACAGATTGCATTGCTCAGTTTTTAACTCAAGAATCTGAAAAAAACTGAGGAATGATGTGTCTTTTGTGGCAGCAGTTTTCTTCAGTGTATCAAAGAGTAAACAAAAGATATGATCAGCTTCACTGAAAAGGTAAAAGCAAATCGTATTTTTTATCCTTGTAACGTTTTCATATGACAGTGGCTGTCAGAGTTATTCTACCATACCTCTCTACAGAAGCCAAAAAAAGTTCATGTCCCCCTGCACTCAACATTTTTTATCAATCATTAACGACAATTGAGGAAGCAACTATAATAAAAAAAAGGATCCATGTTGAATTTAAGTGAAATAAAGGTCAGCAAGATAGTGCCAGCAAATTCTTGTTTGATTATTTTTCCTACAAAAATCATATTACCAAATTTCAATGTCAGAATAATGTCTAATGCCAAAGTCAATCTGGCAGAATACTGACAACAGATGATATTTTGTTAATTTTAAGTTGTGCTGTTAAGTAACCAAACTAAGAACAAAACCGATCATCTGCAAACATCGTAATGTTAACGTCCACACAATGCGAAATTCTAACATCCAACATTTTTGGCCTCTTTGTGGCAGCACAACAAGCTGTAAATGCAACTCTGACGTATAAAGTGCTCAGGGATTATGTTTTGTAGGCTGACATGGACGTTAGCATCACCCTAGTCTGAGTGGGTGGAAGTTTGCTGCAAAGATCAGCCTCTCAGTGGCGGAACGAGCCACCCGCTGAAGTCCCGCCCTACCACCTCCGGTTGCAGTTTTCAACACGTCCTTTACTAACTTTAACGGTGTTTGATCTTGCGGGGATGTGGCCATTTTTCTGCCATGGTTCGCGTCCTGTAGGCAATATTTTTGTGGGCGTGTTACACCAAAACCTGTTTTCCCCCAGCAATATTTTTGCAAGCGCACCGTTGCTGTGGCACTGCCAAGAACGATTGTGATTGGTTGAAAGAAATACAAGCAGCTGGGGCGTTTTTTTCTCCAATCTCAAAGTGAGAGTCGGCCCAGCCAGACCTTTCTTTTCTTGAGAAAGGTCTGGTGAGCGAGACTAGCATCACCCTGGTTCCCTTGTCAGTAAGCCAATGGATTTTTTCAGTTGGACTTTTTCTTCTTTTTCTTCACATATGATTGCCACTTTCACTATTTTTGAAGCGTAATTGCAATCACCAGAAGTAAAAGGCTAATCTTAGGCTATGGACGAACTACACAGTTGCATGACTTCAACATCGCCACCGCAACAAGGCCGTAAAGCTGTGTCTGGTGGGATGAAATTCTGAAGTCTCATTTAGCCACTTGTTAGCAACTGCCTTTTTTAAAACACATAAAAGCTCCAAAGTTAATAAGTGGGATTTTTACTGACATAGCCTATTTTATGTTGTAGAACAAAACAAGAAAGTCTCTTAAGCTTGTGTTAACCACAGACCTTAACCCATTGAAAAAACCCATTGACCTCAGGACGAGGGATTCGGAAGTGTAGGCATGCTAACTCATTTCCACATTTTAGCACTCATTCCTGCCGCACCTTACAAAGTTGAAATGGCTAACTTGTTAGCAAACTATTACTACTATTGCACACATCCAGCAGATACCAAGTAACGTCCGCATTCATACCTACTAAATTGTCTGACCACCTGACAAATGTAGTGAGCATTCACTCTTGTTTCAGCTCTGTTTTGGTCTCAACCACCTCCTGAGAAAAATTCTGGCTCTTCAGCAGCAAGACACTAATCTCTAACTTTGTCTGCTGTTTGGTGTTGGGTCAGGAAGTGTACTGTAGATTTATCTGAGTTTTTTATTTATTTATTCTTTTTAAATACAGCAGCATGCTGCTGCTGGAAACAATAGGGTCTGCCAGGAACTGGTTCCCTCATCTCAAAGTCAACAGGTTGTTTGAATGGGTTTGTGGTTAGATGCCTGAAATAATATTTATAGTTAACACAGGCTTTCACGTTTTGTTCTACGAAATAAAATACATCAGTAAATACCCCACTCGTGAACTTTGAAGCTTCTATGTATTTTTAAAAAGTCGGTTGCTAACAAGTGGATAAATGAGGCTACAGAACATCATCATGCCGAGCCACGACAAACACAGCTTTACAGTTTTGTTATGGCAATGACATTATCTCATGTGACAATAGTGTCATTAGTTTATAGCCTAATGTTAGCTTTTCACTTCTGGCGATTGCATTTAGGCACCAATAATCATGAAAATAACCTTCATTTGTGAAGATATGTAAGTATCATAACCTTTTGTTTGCCACAGATCTTATTTTCTGCAATAATCCAGAATCCAATGGAAAAATCCCACAGGCTTTTTGATGAGGGAACCAGTGTGATGCTAACTTGGCCTACAGAAAAACATCATCCCTCTGTGCCAATGACAGCTGTAAGACTGAACCAAAATAGTAAAGTTGAGGGCTGTAAAACTGCAACGATGAGCTAAAAGAAGCTAAAGTGCTCCATAAAGCTGAAGGGCACTGCAGGATTGGGTGGTAATTAATCCTCTCTGTGTTTGTCAATATGAACGACTGTTTCCATATTACACTGAGTCATTTGATCCATTGTTATAACAAAATTATGAACCAGCCCTTAAGCCGCATTAAGTTTACTCTATCTTCTTTTTAAATGTGAATACAATTTTAAAAAACATTTTCAAAACATTCCTTAATACCTCTGATCTAAGTGATGTTTTCAAAGCTCAGATGTTTTTGAACAGTATGTCATCGTGTGGGATCCGCTGTGCAATTATCAGATGACATCTGCTGAAAGAAAACAAATACTTTTTATATCATTTCACTGCTACAGACTCTCGCTGGTCTCCAAGGCAACTGCAGGCTGGTCCGCTGAGAGCATGCTTTGTGTTGACATGGTAACAAGACACCTCCTACCACGCATGTTTTTACCACCCTTACACAGCTCACATCCTGCAGGGTGGAAGCATAGTGTCAGGCATGTTTGCATGTCTTTAAAGACTGAGTCAGATGAAATGCTTTTAAATTACAGTATGTGTATAGTCTGCATGGATTTGTACAGATGTCCTCCCCAAAACAGTCAGTAGGCGTTTAATGGTGTAGATAGATTATATTTTGGCCATGTTACTCAGGTTACTAGGATACAGGGTTGAGTCAAGTTTAACAGCTGATCATCAGCAGTGACCAGAGACCAAGGAAATCTGTTCTGCTATCCACCTGGTCTCCCAGTTGCTGAACTTTGCATTGTGAAAAGATCTTAGTTGTTTTGTTGCTGGTATTTAGACATTCTGATACAGCAGTTTGTGTATTGTATAATCATTTTATACAAACAGCTCCTCCCCCTTCACTCTCAAATTTTACTTAATTTTGTGAGGACTGTAAAGTTGCGTACAAGCTCTTTCAAGTCACGGCCCTACTGAAGGCACCCAAGGGAAATATCCAGCTTACTGTATTAGTGTTTGAATGGGTCCCTCGCTGCATTTTTGCACATGAAAGAACAAATGACAGATGTATCATTTGAATAGGCCCATCTCTTTAACAAGCTAAGCTACCACCATCTATCTGCATGTATTACACTGAACTGATCAGCCACATTGCAGGAAGTGGCAACTGAGAGACTGTGTGTGGGTGGGTGCTGAATTGCTGGAGGCCTATATCCACTTACATGTTCACTTGTGCCTTTTCAGTGGATGAAGAATAGCAGTCTCATGCCCCATTTTTGTCTTCAGCATCACCACCAATAACAACACTACTACCAGCTGCCAAACACAGTCAGGTGCCAGTGTTGAACTGGAAACCATAATAATTGTCTCTGATTTCCTCTATAACACAGTCTTAGCTGCTGTGTTCAAAATGTAGCTCAGCAGAAGTGATTTTCAAGCTTACAACTGTGAAACTAAGACTGCAATAATAGCAACAAAGCTGAGCCTAAATCTGAGCACAAGCTTACAGCTTTTGTCTCTGTATGTCTTTGCTGATGTTGTACTTGTGCACCATCTGCTGGGCCTTTAATGTAGGCCTACATATCTGAGGTATAATAAGGCTTTTACACATAAACATAGAAATGATTAATGTGTTAGAATTTAGGTAGTGACACACAGGAAAATTCATAGCATATCAACACATTTAAAGCTGGACTGACTAAGAGCTATTTTGCATCATCCATTAATCTCTTGTTGTTGCTTTTCCCAATAAAATCATTTATATAAAAATGTTAGAAACAAGAGGGACATTCTCATCACAGTTTCACAGATTTTTTTTGCAACACTCCCAAACTCCAAATAGATTAATTTGTCATACCCTGCACGTTTTTAATCCAGTGGGCTTATTTTAACTGTTTTTCTTTATGTGTGCGTGTCTTTATATTTCAGGTGATGATGAATGACACAGCACAGCAAACCTTGAAGAATCACCCTGTGATTCGAACACTGTATGACCACGCAGATGAAGTCACCTGCCTTAGGTGTGTTGCCTTTACGTACCTTGTACCACCATTTTCTAACCTCAGACCTCTTATTTTATAGTTTAGCTGGGTAAAAAATTAAATAAAATAAAAATTAAATTAAAAAACAAACACAATTGTATTTGATTATTAAAGTTGGGCTACGATATGGAAAAATTCTGTTTACCATGACAGCAACTTTTTGAAAATACTTTATTCAACAATACAATGTACAAAAATGTCAGTTATAAAAAAATGACACAATACATGAGAGCTGAAAACAAATTACAATGACAGATGAATGTCATTCTACAAAAGAATGAAAGTAAATAATTATGATATCACCACAAATACGTTTAGAATTCTTAAAATAAAGTAATGATAGACATTAGAAAACAACAACAACAAACAAACCAACAAAAAAACACAAGCTAATTTCACATCAGAGGTTTCATCAAATATTTTTTGTAATATTCTAAAAATCTGTTCGTATGAGCAAGAGAGTTTAACACTGAGTTAAATTTAATTGAAAAATTTCCCCAGTAAAAACAGAAGTGAACAACGTGCACGGCCTTACAGCGCTGTGACGTAGCACGCAAATACGTCTTACGAAATGACGCAGCGCGTGTAGCTCAGGTCCGCCATTGAAACTTTAGGGGAGATAAGCGGCTAAGGTATTGTGTATTTCTTTAAATTCAAATATTCAGCTCATGGCTTTAAACGGCACATAATGCTCTCGCCCAGTGAGTTCGGGTTGCAAACCTGCGCTTCACTGCTACTTTTATTTATTTATTTATTTTATTTTTATTTTTTGCTTCGGCTAGTGGCACTGCTAACTAAGTTCCATTCATTTGCTGTACCTGGCCATTACGTTAGTGCAATCCCAGCTAACGGTGTGTTTGTAACTTACGGTATATATGGTAGCAAACAGCAGACGTTAGTTTGTTGTAATATTGTGTTAGGTAACTCTGTCGTCTTGTGAAACAGTTAACGTTAACAGTGTAGTTCAAATAATGACTTGTTGTCATGGTGTCTTTTGTTTCAGTGAGCGAAGTTGTCTCGGTCACACACTGACCCATCATGTATCGCCCCAAGCCAACTCTGAAGGACCGACAGCAACTGTATAAGCTCATCATAAGCCAGCTGCTCTATGACGGATACACAAGCATCGCCAACAGTCTCATCAACGAGGTGAAACCACAGAATGTAGTGTCGCCCTCTGAGCAGCTGATGCAGCTGGCAAAGATAGGTAGGACTTGTTTCCTTCATGTCCTGGCTGCATGTGTCAAGGCCAAAACACACCTATTTCCATCCCTTAATTAAATGCATCGCCCCCCCACTCGCGGGGTCATCCCTATGTTCCCAGGGTTCTATGTTTCCCGGGTTCTATGTTCCCCACTTAATCCTGCAAAAAAGCTTCTATGTTCCCCGCTTACACAAAAAGGGTTCTATGTTTCCCGCTTGGTTGAGCGGGCAACATAGAACCCGGGAAACATAGAACCTTTTTTGTGTAAGCGGGGAACATAGAAGCTTTTTTGCAGGGTTAAGTGGGGAACATAGAAGCTTTTTTGCAGGGTTAAGCGGGGAACATAGAACCTTTTTTGCAGGGTTAAGTGGGGAACATAGAACCCTGGGAACATAGATATGCTCCCCCACTCGCTCTCTGCTTGTACATACCAGCTCCTGTAATAGCTCTCCCCACTGTGGATGCATAAAGAGACCTCTGTTGCTGTCTCGTGTGTGACAAAGACTGGATGATGAGAGACTAGTTGTTGAGGTAGAGAAATATCCCAAGCTAAATGACCCACAATCCTGTCAGTTTAAAGACAGTGGCCAAAAAGATGGCCTGGCGAGTCATAGCTCTAGCAATTGGCTCTTTGGGTGAGAAGTCAAGTTTAGTTAGAGGTGAAGAGGTACAGATCTTTCAGTAAAAGCAGTAACTTTGTGTGGTCATATGTTAAGGAGCTGCAGTGCAATGCCTCAGGTGTGTGCTAGGGGCACCACTTGACGTGCAGCCACCCGTGTGTTTTCAGCATGAGGGTTCAATAGGCCCTAATTGTACAATGTCCAAACTTTTTCAGGGATGGAGAATGATGACAGTGCAGTTCAGTATGCCATTGGGCGCTCAGACACAGTGGCACCTGGTGTGGGTATTGATCTGGAATTTGATGCCGATGTCCAGACCATGTCTCCAGAGGCATCAGAGTATGAGACCTGCTACGTAACATCCCATAAGGGTCCATGCCGCGTCGCGTCATACAGTCGGGATGGCCAGCTGATTGCCACTGGCTCTGCTGACGCTTCCATCAAGATCCTGGATACTGAACGCATGCTGGCAAAAAGTGCCATGCCTATTGAGGTGAGGCAGATTTTTTACCACAGTACACTGCACTTTCTTAATCCAGTGGGCTTGTTTTTACTGTGTTTCTTTTTGCGTGTGTGTCTTTATATTTCAGGTGATGATGAATGAGACAGCGCAGCAAAACATGGAGAATCACCCTGTGATTCGAACACTGTACGACCACGTAGACGAAGTCACCTGCCTCGCCTTCCATCCAACTGAACAGATTCTAGCTTCCGGCTCAAGAGATTACACCCTCAAACTGTTTGACTACTCAAAGCCCTCTGCAAAAAGGGCATTTAAATATATACAGGTCAGATTTTGCACACAGAACCTCACACAATATATTGTTTGTCATAGGTGTGGGAAAATTGTTCCACTGAAAGTGGAGATGCCAAGTTACATATAAACTGACATAGGTAACGCACACAAGGCTAGAAAACTGCAACATTTTAATTTGTTAATCCATGCTGACTACTGTATTCAGTTGTAATCCAATCTTGTCTTTATCTCTCCTGAATAGGAAGCAGAAATGCTGCGTTCAATCTCCTTCCACCCATCAGGTGACTTCCTGCTAGTGGGAACACAGCACCCCACCCTCCGCCTCTACGACGTCAACACCTTCCAGTGCTTTGTGTCCTGCAACCCGCTGGATCAGCACACAGACACCATCAGCGGCGTCAGCTACAACCCCTCCGCCAACAGCTACGTCACCTGCAGCAAGGACGGCAGCATCAAGCTGTGGGATGGCGTCTCCAACCGTTGCGTGACCACCTTCGAGAAGGCCCACGATGGTGCCGAGGTCTGCTCTGCAATCTTCTCCAAAAACTCCAAGTACATCCTGTCCAGTGGCAAAGACTCCGTGGTCAAACTGTGGGAGATCTCTACAGGCCGGACACTGGTCAAGTACACAGGTAAGGAGGATGTGTTGAGCTAGAGCCACAATGCAGGTTCAGAAGTGTTATATGTTAGAATGGTTTATATTTAACATGCTAAATAGGGCTGGATATTAAAACAATCTCGCACAGAGAATTTTGATAAAATTTATGTTGTTAATGATGATAAGCCCTGGATATTCTTACTCAACGTGAATTGATCTAACAGAAGTAAAAGTGACAACAGCCAGTCAGCCTGCTGCCTCTCTTCTCTGCTGCTGTTTGCAGGAGGGCAGGGCTGTGCCCAGCACATAGAGAATGAAACAGACTCTGCTGTATACACCCATCAGCCAAAACATTAAAACTACTGACAGATGAAGTGAATATCTTTGATTATTTTGTTCCAATGCATTGTCCTGCTGGGAAACCTTTGGTTCTGGCATTCATGTGGATACCACCTGACATGCTCCACCCACCCAAACACCGTTGCAGACCAAGTACCCCCCTCCACTCAGGAATGACCCAAGGAATGTGACAAAGACCTCATAGTGTCAACCTGGCCTCCAGATTCCCCAGATCCCAGTCTGAATGAGCATCTGTGGCACGTGTCATTAACCTACCTCACAAGCCACTGGACTAAATGGATCTGCCTCCAACGCACTGGTGCCAGACACAGCAGGACACTCCCAGAGATCCTGTGTCCATGCCTCTACAGGTCAGAGCCAAGTCAGATCCAAGGAAGCCACACCTTGGCTTACGGGGAAGCATCTGGGGTACTGGCACATCACAAGAATCCTTGAGCAGATTGGGACCTGGGAAATTTAGAAGCCACGTCAACACCTTGAGCTTTTTGTCACGCTCCACAGGGCATTTCTAAACAGTTTTTGTAGTGTGGCATGCTGCCCTTTTCTGCTGGGGGGCCACTGCCATTGGGGAGTACTGTTGCCATGAGGGGGTGTACTTGGTCTGCAATGGTGTTTGAGTGGGTGGAGCATGTCAGGTGGTATCCACATGAATGCCTGAACCAAAGGTTTCCCAGCAGAACAATGTATTGGAACAAAATAATCAAAGATATTCACTTCACCTGTCAGTGGTTTTAATGTTTTGGTTGATCGTGTATTTTACTATAATCAATAACAATAATGCTTATTAACCATTAATGTAATGAAAGGGAGGGATAAATGATCAATTTATGAAACCACCTGCTGAACAAGCAGAACACAAACTTGCAGAAATGTGATGTAATCAGCCATTCTGCTTACAGTAACCTGTTGTGTCTGTTCAGTCTACACCTGCTCTGTTTTACATAGCCACAGAGCTCATTATGCTTATGTGCTGAAAGTGAACTCGTGTTATCCTCCAACGCTGAGGAAATTGTTGACATAAAGATAAGACAAAGCTAAATATATGAAGATGGTTTTGATACCTGAAAAGGAAGAAGTGCAGATTAAGATGGTCTGCAAAATAAGTCATTTGTCTGTGCCAGCCAAAACAGGAAATACAACTAATCTTTTCCATCACCTGATTAGGTACCATCCCAGCGGCCACACCATTATTTTAACAATTTACTGACAAGGCAAACTAACTTGGTTTGTTTTGCTAAGACAGATAAAGCATGTCTGCAAAGTTAAATGTTTCCATTTAGATGTTATTCAACAGATTCTTTTATCCCAAAATATATTCTCAATCAAAGTCATGTATGCACAGTTAAATTTTGATGTTATTCTATTTTTATGTTGGTAAAATTTATTTTAAGTTGAGCTTATGCTGGTTTCTCCAGGCTTCAGTCATTAGCCCCTTTTACACTGCCAGATTTTCCGCGAATGTTGGGCCGTTTTGCCGGCAAGCTGCGAGCGTTTAGACACACAGAGCCAGATTGGCGAGTTGATCCGAGGTGCCCAATTTTCCACCTCATAGGGTAGACGTATTGGCGGAACCTTTTTGGTTTAAAGAGAACGAGGTGGCCTTCTGCCTCGGAAGGGGCTGTTGAAGACTTGTGGGAGGAGCTGTTGATGACGCCGCACATGCGACCCACTGGCGGTGGATAAAGAGGAAACAGCTGATAGCAGGAATTAGCGAGCAGCTAGTAGGGTTGTCACGATACTAAAATTTCAAACTCGATATCGATACCCAGGAAAATATTCAATACTCGATACCATTTTCGATACAGCAGCAAAAAACTAAGAGGCATGTCATTTTTTAAATAAAGATCAGAACAGTAACATCAGTGATAACAGCAAAAAATCCCCCCAAAATAAATAACCAGAAACAAGATCTGTCCATACAAATGTATTTATCTACAGCCCTGTTTATTTTCTGTGCTTCTGGTGAATTGGCACCATATTTTCGTTGCTGATCAAATAGTGCTGGTAGTTTAGGCTCAGGATGCTCCTGTTTCTACCTCACTATGTGATCAGAGAACCAGGGGTTACGGGAGAAACCAAACGTTTTTTCAGCTTCAATCTGTGACTTTGCAGTTAACATAACTTTTCAGACACACATAATTGTGTTGTCCTGTTAAACTAACATTGTCTATTAATGTTGCATACGGGCATGACTGATAAAGTTTTCTGCTTAGCTCCCACATTAACGTTAGAAGTTACATTTTAGTTTGATGCTGGCGACACCAGCTGCTCGGTTGCTAGTGAGGGGAGGGGCTGTACCTGCCGTCTGCAGTGTGCTGTGTTCACTTCACTAAATATTTCCAAAGAGTGCTTTTTCCTTTTATCATTTTTGACCAAAACTGGCTGCTCTGATCTCCTGCAGCCGCGCTGGCCATATTACAGCAACAGAAATGTGTGCATGCATGCACAGCGACGACAACAAGCGGGGTTGCAGGGAGGGCTCTCTGCCTGCCAGCTGCTGCCTGCACAACGCGTGTCCTTCGGACCCGTCGTGCGCGCCCGACAGGCGCTGAGGTGGCGTGCACTGTTAGTATCGATACTTTTGTAAATTAGTATTGTATCCGGATACAGCGTTTGAGTACTGATACTTTTCAGAGTATCGATACTTTTGACAACCCTAGCAGCTAGTAGCAAGAGGGAAACGCAAACCTGACAGACACTGTAAAGATGAGCAACTGGGAAGACAAAGAATTGCACGCCCTCCTTGCCCTCGCAAGCGAAGAGGCCATTAGCCGTCAGATGACGGAGACGGTGAAGAATGGGCCAACTTACGAGAGAATTGCCGAAGGACTGACCAGCCGCAGCTTCCCTCCCACGTCACTGTTTACGTCACACGCTGAGCTACATGTTTTGTTACTTGCTCACACCCCCCATTGCCCCGAAAAAGGCACATTCTGTATAAACAAAAAGTAAGTAGGCGGCATTTTGCTGCACTCCCCGATTTTGTTTTTATACTGCGAATGCTGAAAAAAAACTGATTGGGCTTTCCTGCAAATTTGCACAATTCCTATCTAAAAAGGGCTCTTATCAGGATACTCTTCAACTCGGCAGCATTATCACATTACATATTGTGACATATACTGATATTGTTCAATATGAAAAAAATGATCATGATCCTAGTTTTTTACATATCACCCAGCGCTAATGGGGGGGCGATTTGTAGAAGCTGACCTCATGTTGTTTGTGACTTTAAGCATGGTCTATCTCTTTCTTCCAATTCAGAGAGCATCTTATTATGTGGTTTGCGATCTGATGCAAAACCAACAGATATATTTTTAAAGATCATACACACTTTGCATCAAAGCTGTTTATTTTCCATTCAGTTGGCAGTCAGTGTGCATATCAATTAAAAATAAGTTTGACTATAAGTAATCAAGTTAAAAACTGTGTTTTTTTTCCCCCAAATACTCAACTCTACTGTCTCACAAACAACATAAACAAGCTCGAGATGCACCGATCCAGCTTTTTCAGTTTCGATACCGATCTCGATGCTATTGCTTTGAGTATCAGCCGATAAACCGATACCGATCCAATACCATGGTTGACCTAAAAAGCTATATACCTTTACATGTAGAACAGAAAAGACTAGAGGCATCTTGATGACTACACAGTTCTTTCCTAAGATAAAATGAAACAAGATGAAACCGATTAATGCAGTGATGAACTATTTATTTTTAACAAAACTAAACAATTGTGCAACAGCAGTTGAAATAGTGTGAAATACCTCCACACAGCAGATTCTCTCCTTCGCTCCATGACATATGACGTAGCTGGCGTTGCAATAGATTTAAAGGGAAAGGACCGCCTCAGGTATCGGTTGCATTTTCCGGTACCCGATCCATCTATTTTGACGATATCGGGGCCGATATTTGATCCAGATATCGGATTGTGCATCCCTAAAACAAGCAGATACATAGGGTAACTTTTTGGGCAGTTCCAAAGGACAGCAAATGATAGTAAATTGCACTTGGTTATTGTTTACTTCAGTTCCAGGGTCAATGTCACCCATCTAAATTTGGTGTTTTTGACATTGAAAAATTGGCTCATAGTACAAGGACTATGAAAAATGTTTTACAGTCTCAGTTAAGGTAAGAAATCGCTTTATTCATCACAAAAGAACAATTTGAGGCCACGATGCTCAGTATACACAATAAAACCCAAACAGACAACATAAACAAAACACTGTGTACATATTAGTCAAAGTAAATGATAGATATGCACACAGAGTAGAATGAAATATAAACAGAAAAAATATATTCAAACACTTGTAGTGTTTAAATATGTTTTAGTGTAACTACAAAGTGTGCTGAGTCAAGAATAATCAGAAATAAGGGGAGTGAAGGTGTTTAAGGGTTGATGTTTGTGGTGTTCACTGGCAGGTGAAGTCTATAAGGGACAGCAGTGCCCCCTAGGCAAGTTATGAAGAAGTGCTTTAATTTTGACTTTTAAAAGTTAAGCAGTGAAGAATTTAGTGATTAGTACTGTAGCTTTTATTTTTTTCATTATTTTATGTATTGATATTATAGATACATATTATTAAGTACATTAACTGGTTCATTGTCACCCACATTTGCTTTCAGTAATACTGTTAAAGTCTCTCACCACTGTTAACATACACCAGGCTGAACAGGAATATAATTTATGGAGCAGGAAACGTGTCGACATTTTCAAATGGGATGTGACTATAAATCTTCTAATGCATTACACTGTTACATCACACTGACCACATCATCAGGAACATGCAGAGTGTTGCAGCCTCAGCTGTTGCTCATCTCATAATTGTTGTGAGTCCCTCCAAACTCAGTGACCAATGGCGTCACCTGAGTGCTTGCAGATATGTGTTGCAATGGGGAATGACATGTCTGTACATCTTTGCGCAAATTAAGACAGCGTGGATGTGTCTTTCTCAATATTTAGGTAAGAAGACAATTATGTCATTGTATGTCGAGCTCTGTAAGCTTTCTTATAATTATAATTACAAGAGAAATGACAGAAGCAGCAACACTCTTTTTTTTTTAAAGATATTTTTTGGGAGCATTTTTAAGCCTTTAATCGATAGGACAGATGAGCGTGAAAGGGGGAGAGAGAGAGGGAGTGCAGCAAAGGGCCACAGGCTGGAGTCGAACCCGGGCCGCTGCGGCAACAGCCTTGTACATGGGGCGCCTGCTCTACCACTAAGCCACCAACGCCCCAGCAGCAACACTCTTGATGTAATGGTAGTGAGGTCAGAGTGATGTAACCGTTACCTTGTTAATGTGTTACAAGATTAAGGGAAGGTTCTTTAGAACTATTATGAGCTTTTGTTTCCTTACCATGGGACCTGTTTCCCACAGACATTAGGTATCTTCCGTGGTGATGCTCTGTCTCATGTGGCCTCTTGTACTTTATTTTGTCGGGTCTTCAGCAACTGAAAGTCATGATTGGAAAAACACAAGTCAGGTATCTGACTTGAAGAGTCAAGACTGTGATACACTTGGGCAGTATATCAGGGATTTTTGTCCTGCTGCTTTGCAATTGGGGTTTATTTTCAAAATGGATGTGATCCTACACTGTTCATCCAATATGGATGTGAACACCAACTACCCCTAAAGGAGCACTTTACCCCTCAAGTAACCATGTGTATATCAGTCACTCACCCTGTGTTATGCTGAATTCATGGAGAAAATGCCTCCACAGTGAACGAAGAGTCCAAAAACAGAAAATTCTTGATGAATTTGATAGTGAGGTAAAATTTCTGTTTTTGTCAGTGGAGTCTGGCTTTAAAGAATGCATAGGTAGGTTTAACTTTTAGTTCAGCTCCCTATCAGAAAGAGCTGTCTGTTTGGGAACAAGTTATGTGAGCACATGAGCAGGTGTTTGATACAGTTTTTCTGTTGTTAAACATGGCCCCCTATGGCTTCAGTTCAGGAAGAATTTTCTTTAGTTTTAGATTTCTCGTTCAAAAACAGTTATCTTCGTGAATTCAGTGTAACACGGGGTGAAGTATCTCAATAAAGCTGAAAGCAAGCACTAAACCTTGTTGTAATTGTTGAGTTCAATTCAGTGTTCTGAGGTAAAGAGCAAGGAAACAATGAAAGACAAGTCAGTGTCTTAATACTTAACGGCTGCAGTGTGTGTGTTGGTTAGTAACCCTCAGCCAAATGTATACACTTCTGTTTTACTGTAGTCAGCAGCTATCCGTAGGTGTTGGCTGAGGTGTTAAATTTGTTGTTGCATCGCTTCATGCACATGAGGTGGTGTAGGTCATAAATATCTGTTGTTTCTGCCCTTTAAAGATAACACTGTGATTAGTATAAAAATCTAATGGGTGTTTTACTTTTTTCCTGCACAAATGCAAAAAGAGCAAAATATGACTAAACATTTTTCTCTCTCCATCCTCACAGTAGACATCTTTTATTATACTAATATGAGTCTGAAAAACATCTATTTCACCTATTTTACATCCCTTCAGACTTTTAAAAATAAGTAATGTACATTTAAATAACAAATGTATTGGCTCTGATATCTCATTCAATCTGTGGGATATTTTCTTGCATGTATTGAAACTCATTTGCAGCTTGTGTGATGAGCTGCTGCGTCTGAAAAGTGAACTGGTCAAGTGCAGTGCAGGTGCAGTTTTCCATTAGTATTATTTCTTGGCCACTCGTCATGCTGTATGACACAGTTTTGTTTCATATGATGTTCCCTTTGAAGCCAGACACCATTACACCATTAACATTTAGTTTCTTTTTGTTCTGTAGTGTAGCCAAAGTGAGCCCACACAACAGACATGGCATCTTGTTTGTCTGTGAGCACTTCCTCATCTGTACTCACGCCCCCAGCTGGCATTTCCTCAACAGTCCTTTTATCTGTTCCAGTAATTACACAATTTAAAGCTGAGCAGTGAAACAAATGAACCCACACTAGGTCTGGGCAGTATATTGATAATATATTAATATTGTGATATGAGACTAGGTATTGTCTTAGATTTTGGACTAATCGCAAATGTTGTCTTTTCCTGGTTTTACAGGCTGCACTACAGTAAAGTGATGTATTTTACCAGACTATTCTAGCTGTTCTTTTATTTGCCTTTATGCACTTAGTTATTGTATCCACATTACTGATGATCATTTATCCAAAAACTCACTGTGTAAATATTTGTGAATGCACCAATGGTCAACCCCACAATATCTTCTCAGTGTCGAGGTATTTAGTTAAAAATATTGTCATATTTAAATTTCTCCACATCACCCAGCCGGAGTTGTCACTTTGGGTTTGGCTCCGTTGAGTTTTAGCATTCTGCAACCTTTTATCTGTATCTATGGTGCTTTAAGGAAGTATTCAGACCCTACACTATTTTTTTATTTATTCATTTATTTTTTTTACATTTGGTCATGTTGCAGTCTTGTGCTTCATTTTTCCCCTCATTAATCTACACTCAATATGACAAATGACAACACTAAAAAAGAATTTTAGTATTTTATGTATTACAAGGTGGCATATCACACAGAAACAAGTACCTTGTACCAGTACCTTTGGTAGCAATTACAGTCTTGAGTTGTCTTTGACCCGACAAGCTTAGAACACAGGCAGCAAAAACAGTCATCCACTAAAATGTCTGATTTAATAGTGTGGTTTTGGTCAAGCGAACCCTCCTAGTGACACGTCCGTCCTGTCTGTTACAGGTGCGGGGCTGAGCGGCCGTCAGATGCACCGCACACAGGGCGTGTTCAACCACACGGAGGACTACGTGCTGCTGCCAGACGAGCGCACCATCAGCCTGTGCTGCTGGGACTCGCGCACAGCCGAGAGGAAGAACCTGCTGTCTCTGGGACACAACAACATCGTCCGCTGCATCGTCCACTCACCCACCAACCCCGGCTTCATGACCTGCAGTGACGACTTCAGGGCCCGCTTCTGGTACCGCCGCACCACCACAGACTGAAACACATCCAGCCGCCATGTTCCTACTCTCCAGCTTCACTTCATCTCTTTTTTCTGAGAATACACAGGATGCTGAGCTCAGTTGTTTTCAGTGAACTCATCGTTGTTTTGTGATCTGTGGTGCCCGTCATTTTTATTTCGTTGAACCTGCAATGGAACTGATGGGACAGTACTTACGAAAAGGAGCTGTCATTGCACCATCTTCAGAGTAAAGCAGTATTTCCGTAGATGTTTTCTCCGTTTGACAACAACTCGTTTTAATTAAAGTCTGACTTAAAAATCCTTTTACTGTTTGGAAACCTCAGCTCTTCTCACACCTCATAGTCCTCAGTCATTAATAACAACAGAGTTGTTTTGTTGGATTTTCCACTTTTATATTTTGTCTACGTCCTTTGTTGTAATTCAGATTTTTATTAAAAAGTTAAAAGAAACAAGTGTCTTCTGTGAATTTGTTGGCTAAAAGTCCCCTTCAGAACTCATAACCACAGTTATGGTAATATCCTGTTGATATTTTAAGACCACAGTTGTTGCTGCAGAAAGTTAGCAATCTGCAGGGAGCACAAATGGGCAATGATGTGCAACAACACACGCTCAGACACAGACGCAACAGTCATTGTAGAAATACATTTACTTAGTTCTGTCTGTGGCTTAATTCATTAACATAGAAGAAGCCCAAACTTTAAATGTTTTAAAAGGGAACTACAGCTATTTTCAAAATACATACATGCTATTCCTATGGTCTAAGACAGTCCAAAAATATTAGTAAACATGAACAACTAAATTCTAGATCCAAATGCTAGAGTGATAAAACTCAAATATATGATGTCATCAAGTGTAAACTCTGGAGATGCAACATTGATAAACTGAATTGAACTGAAAGATGTTATAGATGACACAGAGAGTGTCCAGGGGAACGTCCTAAGTATAGATCGAATCACAGTGTTTGTTTTCAATACTTGTAGTGTAGAAAACCCCAGCATCCCGTGCATAAACATAAATGGTCTAAGTGTACACTATTTTCGGAAGATTTTAGATGATGTTTTACCTTGGTATCAGACAGCCCTTTCTGACAGGGAATTAAAGTCACTATCTCAAAGCCACCAGACACAACTGACAAAAACAGTCATTTTACTTTGCAGAACACGGGAGTTGCTGGTCAGGTGCTGCCTTGATTGGTAAGTGTGTAATGTAAAGCAGAGAAAATACAGCGTACACTTAAATTTTTATTTAGGTGGCTAAAATACATTTTATCACTGCAGTACATTGTTCAGCTTATGTGTAAGTAGATTTAGTTTTTAAAGGTGCTCGCAAAGCAACTGTACATATAATAAGCACATCTAAACGTTACAGATATGGCTGAATTTGACAACAGAAATACATGAATGCTTGATGACATCACAAGTTTGAGACTTCTCTGGTTTCTGTCTTTTAGAGCGAGTAGCTCATCTTCACAAATATTGACTCAAGTTTCCTCGGCCATGAAAACGACATATTGGAATTTTTAATTTAGGTGGTGTTGCCCTTTAAAATACCTTGTTGCATTTAGTGACACCCTTAAAAAATCAGAACAATGAAAGAAAAACAACAGAAAACATATCAAAGCTCCTGATTTCCTCCTCTACTTCAGCCTGCACCCTGACAGCAGAAGGTCACCGTGCCCCCATCACTCGTCTGCATTCCCCAACCCCCTACCCAGCTCTCCCAGACGCTCCAGTCTTTGTTGTCCCGACAACAACAAGTAAGGCCACAAGAATTTCTGCTTCAAACAAACTGACCCCCCCCCCTCAACCCCCCAACCTGCCTTATAAATCTGTTACGCATATGGAGGAATTTGTCAGACTTATAAGAAAAGAGGAAGCAAAAATAATTCGAGACGACAAAAATTCCCTCAGTTAGCTGGAAAAGTAAACCAGTGACAAGTGATGCACTTCTGCTTTATTGGTAAGATGGGGGGGTAAAAGCATAGAGTGACATGAAGCTGAGTGAATAAACCAAAAAGAAAAAAGTGGTGGGCTGGAGCAGCTGCACAGAGGAGGTGTCTCCAGCCAATGGGGCTGCAGGAAAGCAGCTTTGTCAATGACATGGTACTCTGTTACTCCGCCCAGGGTGTACAACAGTGTGGCTCTCAGTGACAGCTCAGACAATATGCTTGAGACGCAGACAGGAGTAAATCCCCAACAGTTTACACACACACACACTCATGGATGAGATGGTTCACTGAAAAACTGACTCTCTGTGGACGGACTTATTTCTCTGTGTGGACACAACTGCTTTAACAAACATGGTGAGTGCTGCAGCTGCCTTTGACATAGTTACACTTTAGTCTCAATTTAATGTTTATTCCTGAATGATTTATAATCTCAGTTTTGGATGTATACTGTGATGTATCCACTCTGTTGTGTACTGTTGCCCGTCCAAAGGAATGTCCCTGTAGACCACCTGCTTGGATTTCACTTAAACTTGCGGTGTCAGCTACCGCCTATTTCTACACACAGCCTCACTGACCTGCTCCACTGTAGGCTGAAACCTGAGAGATCCTGACAGAGCTGAGAGTGAAACTTTATGAGCCTCATTAACACACAAGCCTTTAGAAGTGAGATGATCAACTCAGGCTGCTCAGAAATAGATAATTGGGGCGTTACATGTGAATCTGTGCATCATTTATAAATAAAATAAATGTGTCACTGTTACATCCTTACAACAGCTGATCAAACTGCCTGCATGTTAGTTTCTGAGCTCCTAAAACTCCTACACGTGTTGCTGTGCTCTGCGTGTACTTTTTGTTTGAGGGATCTGTTGAGTGAACCTTTTGTGGCTGGTTTGGTTCCCTTACTCGTCTGTCGTTGAAACCTCACATTCTCCGTCCAGCTTGATGCCTCTTTAACTCAGCTGGACTCTCACTTATTTGCCTGGATGTTGCCAAAATTGGTGTCGGGTTTTAAAGGGCCAGTGTGTAGGATTTAGAGGGATTTAGTGGTATCAAGCGGTGAGGACAGCAGATTGCAACCAGCTGAAACTTCTCCTGGTTAGAATTATGTCAGTGTTCATTGTTCAGGAGGTTTTAAACGGAGCTGAATCATCCGCAGAGGTTTTTTCCTCTCAAAAACAAATGGACCAGGTTATTAAAATTGATAAAAACATGGAATGAAGCTGTTTCATGTTAAAAAAAAATCTATCTTTTTCTGACGCAAAAATGCGACATCTAGAACCAGTGTTTGGTTTGCCTGTTCTGGATTGCTGTAAAAACATGGTGGTGAAACATGGCGATCTCCGCAGACAAGGACCCGCTCCGAAATAAACAGATCACTCCAAGGTGACAAAAACACAATATTTCTTATTTTCCGTTGATAATACACCAAGAAAACATACTTATTATATTCATTTTCTGGCAATATAACCCCCTAAATTCTACACACTGGACCTTTAAGTTTGACTGCTTATCGTTGGTGGACTTGTTTTCTGATGCTCTTTGCAGCTTGACCAAGAAATGATCAGTGCATGCATTTGCAGCACTTTGTCTCCACATGTCAGTGTTTATTAAAGGACCCCCAGAGTAACTAAATGGGACTGCAAGGTAGCCAGCAGCAGATGGAGAAAACATTACATTTAGCTCAAGAGAATCAGAGAATGTCTGCCTCCTCTCCTACAATTTATCCACATCTTTGCTTAGACTAGTTTTGAATTTATTTGCTGGTTAAAAGTAGAGAATAATTCTGCACAGCAGCAGTTACACTTGACTGGGGCCAACCAGCCCAGTTATTATTTGGTTTGGGGGTCTTTAGGTTGTAAATGTTTAAAAAGCCTCCACGTGATTGATGTAAAGGCAAAGCATAATCTTCTCAGGTCCTATCTGTAGCTCACAGTTGAGGGAGAGGATATGCATCATCCTGGCATTTTCCCATACAAAGCAAATATGCAACTGAGCTCATCTTATTCATCGCGTCTTTAAGAAAAATGACTGGTTCGGCCAGTGACTAACAGTCAGTTTAAGCAATCTCGTTTCCGTTCTATAAGGGTATTTGGTGCTGGAATTTATTTTCGTTTTAGTTCACTGAGAGCTATTTTGGGATGCCTCGTGTGCTGTGTAGCTGTCTGTCTGTTTTTGTCATCTGAGAGCAGGAGTCAGTCATGAGGGCTTAAGCAGCAGGAGGCTGGCATGGAGAAGTGGCAGCATCCTCTTCGTATCCCACTCAGGGAAGTTCAAATAAGTTTAATTCTCCATCTGTGCTGTATGTTATCCAGCCGCTGTCTGTGTGTTGAGCTGCTGGGGATTATTCAGCTACCTCAGACATGAGAGGCCCCCATCGTCCATTCTGTGAGGATACGTGCCAACTGGGCTATAGGCTCCTGAATACACTTGCCAGAGTATGAAAACAAAATTAAGCGAGTCAATAAAGACTTGGATTTCTAGGGAAATAATATATGGATGAATAAATATTGCACAATAATGGCTTGCAAAACAACTGGGGCTTTCCACAACCATTTCTCTGAATGTCATGTTTGGTTTTCGTGGGAGGTTTATATAAAAAAACAGGCCTGAAACCCCTGTCAATCCGCTTTTTAAGGGTGCTCTGACAACTAAAAATCTAGTAAACCCACTGTGCACTTTTAGCTCAGCAACAAACAGCAGACTGACGAACAGGTGAAAAAGTGGAACATTTAGCAGTTAAACAGCTAAATATTTTTCTCAGGAGTTGGTGGAGACCAAAAACAAAGCTAAAAGACATGTGAATAGTAAGCCATTTTCACACATGAAGTCTATCCCCAACATGTTCAGGAACATTTCCTGCATGGGGTCACGTATGAATGGAAGCAGAGATCGATATGCAGGGAAATCTGTACCACCAGTTTCCCACCTCAAGATTCAGTTACATTTCAGGAAAAAACATCGGTATGGCTGTTTTGTGAATGAAAGCAGTAACATTGCAGGGACGAGGATTCGCAACTTGTTAACAGTTTACCATTTACTCCAATGCTTTCGTGGGATATTAAATACATTACAAGAACATTGGCATGGGACAAAAACGGCTCCTTGTCCACCATGTTCCTGAAAGTAATAACAGACGTAACAGGCATCGATAAGTGTTGCATTACCACCATGTGCTAGACTGCCCCTTGCCCCATCTATTCCAGCATTGCCATGGCACGTATGAAACGGTGCAAGATGGAAATGTTCCTAAATGTAGAGCATGTCTGAGTAGTGAAAATCCCTGGCAGTGCCTGAATTGTTATCCCAGTAATTTATGGGAACTGTGTGTGAAAGATGCATTGAATTTTTCAGGTGGCCAAAAACATAACTCCAAATGAGTCACAAGCATGGCAGTTTGTGTGTACCTGGTGGTGTATCGTTAGTGCCAGTGATCCACACACCAAATATCCCATATATAGCCTATTGCTTTATGTTGCAAAAGTAGTGCTGCCACTTAAAACATGGTGTTAGTTGCTATAAAACAATCTCTATTTTTAGGGTTAGAAACTACATTTTTTTGTTCACTGTTTGCAGAGATATCATTGCTCCATAGCACTAATGTTGGTCAAAAATTCCATAGTGTACCTTTAAGTGATCCATCAGATTTCCTGCAAACCTGACCATGCTACACACAATGTTAAAAGCAGTGTAAATGCATGAAGGAAATGCCACATTTCCCCAATATGTTTAATGGTTTGTAGTATTGTCTCAAAAAGAAAGATTCATCTTCAAATGTTTACTCCAGCCCCGTTAAATTCCCAGTAATGTTTGTGTCTGTGCAGGGAGAAAGATCCAACAATGATCTGCACTCTAACAAAGCATTGGTTAAAAGTCAACCACCCAACACGCTCCTTAACCCTGTAACAGTATAAGCTACAAGTAAAGCATCAAAGTGACGACACAGTGAACATATTCACTGTGACACAAGGCAGAAGATGAGACTGAGGAAGTGTGAGTATAAATAAAACCAGAATGTGAGCGGTGAGATAAGTTCCTGCCACAGAGCAGGAACTTCCTGCTCACTACAGTCCATCCTACAGTGTTTCTTCTTATTCTGTTTGGTGTTAGATAGAGTTTGACAAGATAGGACTCAAACCTGTACTTGTAATCAAACATTGAAATGAATGATCTATTTGTTTGTAAAATCTTACAAAAAACTGAACCAGTAATCTCCTACGCTGTTTGTTGAAAGTAGTTACATTTCTGTTATCACTATTACTGAACTCTGCAGCTGTAATTATGAGTCACTCAAATAATGCAGTATAGCTAAAACTTAAATGCTAGCATGCAAAAGCTCAAAGGTTCACATATTAGCTTCGGAAGATTTAAACCACATCTCACTGTCTTCATTTGTTCATATGTTAAAGCATGTGTTAAATTCTTGTTTTACTTTTCCAAAAGAGCATTAAAATGTTTATCTCTCACATATTAAATAGAGTAAAACTGCAGCACAAGGGAGAAACAAGTTATGAATTTCATTTGTTCAGCTATAAATTAAAGGTCCAGTGTGTAGGATATAGTGGCATCTAGTGGTGAGGTTGTAGAACTGAAACTTCTCCTGCGTGCCAAGCGTGTTGGAGAACTATGGTGGCCGATACAAAAAATGGAAATGTCCCTATTTTTTTCTCTTATAGGTTACTGTAGAAACAATATGGCCAACTCTATGGGAGAGGACCCACACTGTATGTATATATAAAGTGCTCATTCTAAGGTAACGAAAACACAACAATTCTTGTTTTCAGGTGATTATAAACTAATGAAAACATAGGAATGAATATTACACACTATTTGTGCGAACAAATGCCCTTAAATCCTACACACTGGACCATTAAAGTTTGCTAACATTAGCTAACATTAGCTACTATAAGCTACAGGTCATACCAGAGTATGTGAAGCTGTAGCAGATGAACCACAGAGTGTTTAAAAGAAACGAATAGTGTTTTCTTGTTTTAAGTCAAACTGACTTACTAATTTTAACATTAACAGTCCATAAACTGATGGGAATAATGTAAATCTTGAGAATCTCTGCTTCCAAAAAAAGAACTAAATAATCTATTGGAGATTATATCACTTTACCCATCCCTAATAGACCTTTTTGCTTACTTTGGAAACATATTAAGCCTAGTTCCGGTTTGTTTAGTCTTATATTGTCATAAGAAGATTAGCTGTTTGTGTGGAATGTCCACTAAATGGTCCTAGGAAGTTTTCATCAAGTGTGTGTGTGCGTTTGTTTATGAGATTTTGACATAGTTCTCACCAGTTCCCATACAGGAAATACCAGGGCAGCTGTAGCGAGTCAATGTCACTGCCACGGAGCCTGAATCAGTCTCCACAGCCTCCTCTTGGATTTGTCTGGGTTGGAGAGTGAGATGATAGAGGTGATTTTCCATGGAGCACATCTGAGGATCATTTGAGATGATAAAATTGATCGACCAGGAACGAATTCCCAACATGTCAGAAAATAATTTACAGGGATAGCAGATCTGTCTCCCAGTGTTTCTCCTTCTGTTTGTCTGTCTGTCCCAGTCTCTCCTCCTCATCTCTCCCCCTGCCCCCGTCTCTGGATCTAAGATACTGTGGGAAAGTCTAATATGTCATATTTACAGGCTGACTTCCTGTCCAAATTCAAGAAAAGGAATTATCTCAACTATGTGCTCTGCCTCATCTTGAACACCCTGCTCCCGCCATTCTGTCTGGGAAAATGAACATTCTTCTAAATTTGAGTGAACTTTTAGTTGATTTGCTCACCGCCACCGTGGGTGTTGTGCTGGGCCTGGCATGTGTCTGAATGTATAATGGATGAGGTGCTGACCTGACCCCGGGGTCGTGACCAAGTCGTCAAAGGGCAAAAGGTCAGAGTGAACCAAGAGGGTGTCGTTCCCACACTGGGAACCACTTCCTAGACTGGTTCCTATGACAGTGGTTCTCTGGGACTGGACGCATCTATTATGTTGACTGTCACTACAGGTGCGCTCTGATTGTATGGAAAAAGTTTGCAATTAGCCAATAGCGTTGCTGGGATTTCCATTCTGTTGTGAAATTACAAAATACCTTATTAATGCACGTCAATGGCTGCAGAAATATTACCTAATTAGAGGAATTATGCAGTTTATGAAGAAGTGGAGAAGGAAGCAGGCATCTACTCATGGACAAGAGGCTCTTACTCATGATAGTGCAAGATGAAGTATAATGTCAGCTAGCTTGTCTCGTGTGGTTCAGTTGAAAGAAAATAGTTCCTACATAAAATTGCTCACAACAAGGTCTGTGGATTATCTTGAGTAACTGGGTCATGATTTCACATTGTTGAGTTTTCCAAAAAAAAAATTTGGCGCTTTGAGCACTACAAGCTGAGTACCATCTAGTTCCGTTATACTGGAGAGAAGGCAGACATCTGTAGAGCCAACACTTGGTAACTCACACCAAAACAACAAACAATCTAGACTGATAAATACCACTACAGGAAAGAGGAAAAATATGTATTTTTGATTTTGAGGTGAACTGTCCCTTTAAACACCACAAAATTATCAGCTTGAAGATAAATGCACTGAGGACAAAATGCCTTTAAGTGAGTCTCTTAAACACAGTTTTGATAATCAACAATTGATTTAAGTGCAAGGATGAAAGTAGAATCTAAAAGTAGAAATAACATATTGTTTCTTTTACACATGAAAAGTTGAATTCATGAGCAGTAAAACACAACTGTGTTCAGTTTGATACACTCAAGCATTTTGCCACTACAGCTTTACCTGGTCTTGTCTTAGCAGTAGCTTATGTTAGCTAATGTTAGCTATCTTTAGGTAAATACTACTATATTACAGACGTTACTGAGCCAGTTAACTCACTTTATAACTGTTCTCCACCTTTGCTACTGTCATAGTACAATTTAGCATACATGGAGTTAAATAGTCCTGCTTTAATTCATTTATCAAGTAGACATTGTCTAGCATTTCAAATGTGCATTTTCTCTGTGTTGTATCATGTAAATTGAATATCATTGGGTTTTGGAGTGCTGGTTGGACAAAAAGTAATTTGAAGATATCCCCATGGGGATCGGGAAAGCTGATATAACCATTTTCTACATTTTCATTTTCTTTTTCAGACTAAACAACTGATCGAGCAGATTAATCAATAATGGAAATAATCAGCAGTTACAGCCCTATTTGAGTGTTTGGTGTAAAAACACTTTGACATTATATAGCTATGATTTAAAAAAAGAACTGGGATGAAAACAATGATCCACTCCACATCCAGCATTGTACTGAAGTAGTGTAATTTTTTGGCCTGAGATGACTGATTGCCTGGACAGAAGCTTCCATCCTGGACTTTTAAAAGCATTTCTTGCGTTGCGTCTGGCAGGCCGATGTTAATTTGTGAACAGGATGGAGCGGAGAGACGGGAGAGGCAGTGACAGCTGTGCTGTTAAAGTGCTGAAGGCCAGCTGTCAGAGGGGCTGATCTGCACAAGCAGGCGTGTGCAGGAATCCAAAAGAGTCACAGCTGAATCTGACTTTGTTACTGTACACAGTGATCCACACGCAGACACAGAACCAGGGACACACGAGTAAAAACACAGTACAAGGCAGGGGACAAGTGACCTGAATTCAATAGGTATAAAATCTGGACAAAGTGTCACCAATAATCAGGTCACATGACCTGATCACATGATTGTGTTACGGATGGAAAAAAAAAGTATTGTAGTGTAGTGTTACACAGGCGGAGTTCATGGTGATGTTCATAAAACCAGTGAGCTGCTACGTCATTGTAGGATAGTGTACACTGATCCAAGAGAAAGTAAAACAACGTAAATCTTGGTGGTACGGTTGCTGATTGTCATTTGACCCTACGTATTTCACTTGCATGTCTGTAGCATGACCCAGAGGATTAGGCAGGGAGTTTGCTGAGGCTTCTTGTTTGTGTGTGTGTGTGTGTGTGTGTGTGTGTGTGCTGGGGGGTGGTATAGTCTGCTGCAGTCAGTGTGCTCCACAGGCCTGCATCCCAACAGGTGCTGAGCTTGTTGGGCTCTGATGGTGAATGGGCTCTTTGTTGCAGAGGATTCACCCTCAGAGAGAGGCCAGAGCTAGCAGACGCACACACACATATACACACATATACACACACACACACACACACACACACACACACACACACACACACACACACGCATACTGACACTGACACATTTATCAGCTGAGGGTGTTGTGTGCGTGCGGGTGTGTTTGTTTTGTCAAAGGTCCGTCTCTGCCATGATTCCTACAGCGTCTTGCACTTGCATCTCACTTTAGACATGTCACTGTGTTGCAAAGTAATCAAGTCCCTTTACCCGTGAGCTTAAATACAATTTCAAGGTTCCTGAACTATACTTGAGTATTTCCCTTTTCTTGCTTCTGCATGCTTGCACTATGTTTAAGAGGGACATATTGTGGCTTTTACTCCACTACATGTATTTGACAGTTATCAATATTAGTAACTTTAACAATAAGCTTCCAAAGTGTATATAAAGTAGGTCAAATTAGCTCCACTACACATAGGCCTACAACAATAACATTTTGTTTGTTACTGTATCACTAATAATAATCAAATAATACAATATATAACAGGCCATTGAGCAAAATGGGTAATTTTATTTTATTCTTAAGTACATTTCACTGATAATACTATTGAATGCAGGACTTTTGCTTGTAATGGAGTGTTTTTACATCATTGGCACTGCTAATTTTACTCAAGTGAAAGAAAGTACTACTGATGTTCACTATGTTAGCATCCTAACATTTCCTAGCTATCCCTAAACATAAAGTACAGCTGAGGCCGAAACCTGAGCATGTTTGTTTGATATAAATTGTTTAAATGAATTGGAAATTATTAGATTAGTCCTGAGGATTTGAATATGTGCTACCTTTTCACCTTTAGGTATGAAATGTTGGAACTATATGAATTTTAGTTCAGCACCACAAAGAATTACCGAGACAGCACATCCTCTCAATGACCCAAATTCCACAGTCACAGTTTGTTTGCATTCCAGTTTTAATACAAATATCTTGAGTTTACCAGGGTCGAAACCTGTGTTGTGCATCGCATTAAACTGTCAGATGGCTTTAATGTTGCACCTCTGTTAGTCACAATTTTGTAGACTGACAAGATGCGGGTAGATTTTACGAAACATGAAAAGGTCAACATAATTACACACTTTCAACACAATATTTTCACTTGTCATTCATCTAAACACACATATTTCTCAAGAGAACTGAAAAGATCAATTTTCCTCTGTGTAGCTACACAATCTGTCAAACCACATGCTGCTGGCTGTGTGAATGCAGCTCTGCCGAGTGGTTTTGGTGTGACAGGTTTTATCATTAACAGCTTGTTTCTCATGACATTGAAACAAAGGAAGCTACCACACATTGGTGTTTGTGGTCATTGCATGTAGCTCAGTCTGATTTAGATTTGCACATAGAGAAAAGAGAAGGGCAGTTTCTATGTGCTGCACAAATGATAATGAAGAATGCCCTCACATGTGGCAGCGACTTCATAGGGAAACATGCAAAGGGTATCTACGCATAATAATCACTGATCATTCTTTGAGTTGCTAAGTACCAATCAGATTTGAAATATGTCGAGGAAAATTCAGTTTCATTTGCAAGTCAATGTATTTTTGGAGTGATGAGATTGGATGCTTGCAAGCCTGCAAGAGGAAGAAGAAATTTGTTTTTCATATACCTCAATGCAGAAAGCCCAAATAGGAAGTGAAAATACAGAGCGAAGGAATATGTCACATTCAGAACAAAAATAGCACTACTCAGTTTTGTTGTTGTTTCACAATTCCTGTAACAAGACGGGAAAGAATGACGTTGCAACAACTATTTATGTTAATTGTGATTAAGAAAATTACTGTTCAGTTGTTCCTTTTTGAATCTGATGACTACCCAGACTTGCAACTTGCAGCAACATTTTGCAAAAGGAAATGGTGTAATAGGCCTACGGCAGCAAAAGGAGAAATACATTACATTCAGTTTCAAGTAAAAACGTCCATCTAAATGTAGATTTTTACTTTGCAAATTACCACAAAGAAAATTACCGAGGAACTGCTGCAAATGGAGGTTGTCTTTGTGTCTAGTATCTTACTTTTGTCATTTAAAATGTGCCACCCACAGGCATGTTTAACCTCCTAATCCTTATTTCCATTTTCTCTGTCATTTTTTTTAGAACAAACTTGCGAAGGCTCTGTATGACAACACTGCGGAGTGTGCAGATGAGCTGGCTTTCAGAAAAGGGGACATCGTCATGGTGATTGATCAGAATGTGGCCGGCACCAGCGGATGGTGGATGTGTTCTCTTTATGGACGGCATGGTCTGGCCCCTGCAAACAGACTGCAACTTCTACCACAAACTGGAACCACTGCGGGCTCATTAAGCCATGACACAGAAAAACCCAAATTAACTAATTCTGTAACCGATGACAGTGCACAAAATATCTACCAGATCCCGAGTGTGCCCCGACCCTCCAGCAGCCCGGCTTATGAACGCATGGACATGATTTACAAGGTCCCGCATACTCCTTTATCAGCTTCAAAAATTCCAGTCCCGCCAGCACAAAGGCACAGCACAGAAGGACCCGAGGGAAACAAGGTACATATTGTTTTTTCTACAAGTACTGGATGTATGGAGAGAAGAGCAACAACCTAAATGTAGTTGTTAGTCTGTCTATTTCTCTGGGGTCAAAGTTGGTCCTTTTCCTTGGGAAGTGTTCACCCTCATGATTAGAGAGGTAGACTGCTGCAGAAATGCAATGCTGTGAAACCCCTGCTGGCAAAAGAGCTTACAGATGGGGACCAGGGGCCTCTCCATGGGACAGGCATGCAGCACCGGGGTCTTTATGGGCCTATAAAAGACCAACAGACACAGACTTCAGACACTTTTTAACTGCAAACAGCAGCTAATGCCGCCAGGGACCCCAGAAAGATAGAAGTGTCTGTACGGGTGCCTGTGCGGCAGAAGGTAGGGTGAAATAAACCCACATGTTCACCATTTCCTCTCCTGCTCCAGGGGCGTCCTGTTCCCCTCTGCAGTAGCCACCTAACATTCAATGAGTAGCATGGTTTCTATTAGAGAGCTGCGTTAATTGGCAGAGTGCTTGCATAATGGGGTTCTTCTGCAACCTCAACAGGCTTCAGAGCAAACACTGTCCCCATAAATGTGTTGATGCAGAGGTCAATGAGGTAGATGCAGCTTTGATCAAAGCAATGCAGGTGTTAACTAGTCAACCCTGATATTACAGTCTATTTATCTTGTCTGCAGCCTTTATTCAGCACGGTGTCCAGTCCAAAAAAGGAAGTTTACGATGTCCCGATCCAAGCAAGACGAGGTTCTCTTTACACTGTAAGTTCCTGAAAATATACACGAAGTACACTGAATGTAGTGAGTGGAGTATTTGTAGATATCCTGCCACTTCAGTAGGTACTAATCTGATGTCTTTGCTGTTACTGTGATGTTCAATTTGCAGGCATCAACGACTCCAAGACAAGTGCCACGAAAAAACTCACTGATTGCAATTTCTGAACTGGAAAAAAGATTTGACTCTCTGGAGGGTTTAAGGTGTAGCAGTCCAGGAGACACTTACGTAAGTTTCAGACATTTAGAGGGATTTAAAAAGCAAGGAACCTTTGATGTGCTCACTTTTAAATGTAGTCTAAAGGCTTTTTGCATAACTCTGATATTAACAACTCTGTTCTTGTGCACAGGTGTATGCAGTTCCACCACCTTTGCCTCAGGACCCAAACTATGACATCCCTGTTCCCTCGACCTTGGAAGCCCAACAGAAAGTGACAGGTGGATACAGCACTCTCCCTCACCCCCGCAAGCCTGAGTGGATTTATGATGTGCCAGTGGGTCCTGAGAAACAAAGTCCATCCAAAGGCTCCTATGATACCATGCCCTCAAAAGCCATTTGCAGAGAACTCTATGACACTCTTCCAGCACGTGCTTGGCCCGTTCAAAAAGGCAGTCCATGTCCCTCGCTTTATGATATACCAAAGCCTAGTTCTCTTGAAACGCCGAGTCCACCCAAAGTGCTGCCAAGGGTCCCACTTTATGACAAGCCCCCAACTCAGAGGCACACAGAGGAGTTGGTATATGCGGTTCCTCCCAAGGAGGAACCCCTCTCTCAAGTTCTCAGTGGTCCCTCCAGTGATCATATACCCCTAGAGTGCAGAGGCGACTCGAGCAAAGCTCATGAACTCAAAAGAGTGCGTCTGCAGCGAATGAGGAACTTCCTGGCCTGTACGTCTTTCCAGGACCTTCCTGGAAGCGGGGAGCCACTGGTGCATGATGACGAGGAACGAGGTAAAACTCTGCGCTTGTCTGCAGCAGACAGTCAAAGAATCAGCACGGCCTCCAGCTCTTCCACAAGCTCCTGTGACTCTCTGGCTCTGAGCTCATCCTCTCCTGAGCCTTTGCGAGAAGTGACACTCAGCCAGGATGAGGCTTGCCGCAAACTTCTGGACCTGCAGGAATCTGTTTGCAAGGCCGTGCCCCGTCTCATGGAGTTTGTCAGCAGTCACTGGAGGAGCAAAGAACATCTAGAGAAACACCTGAAGGAGATCAAAGAAGCAGCTGAGGGGATTGCATGTTCTCTGACGTGCTTCCTAAACTTTGCCCTGGACGTTAAGGGCAATGCCCGCCGTTTGACTGATGCCAACCTTCAGACGAGGCTCTATAAACAGCTGTCCATTGTAGAAGACTCAGGTGTAATCCTACAACAAACAGTAAGTGCTCTGAACATGGCTGGCTGGCCCCTCAACACACTCTCTCAGGACCCTGGGCAGGCCCAGACACCTGACCAACTTGAGCGCTTTGTTATGGTGGCACGAACTGTTCCAGAGGACATCAAGCGCCTGGTGTCCATCATCAATGCCAATGGCAAGCTTCTGTTCAAAGCCCATCTGAAAGGTCAGACAGAGACAAAGAGAGGTCTTGATGGAAGTGAGCAAGGAGAGGACTTAGTGGAGGATGACAACGACTATGTAGAGCTACAGGTGAAAGCTTTGCACTATGGTAACTGAATGCCCAAAGCATATGTAATAATGTACCTTGCATATTAATTCATCTGCTTTTTACTTTTCCTCAGACTAAGAACGATTTTGAAAGGCAGCGGATGGAAGTGCAAAAGGAGCCAAAAGAAAATGTCACATCAGTCTCTAAGAAGGCACATGTAAGTATCTCCCATTAACATAAGGGATTTGGTCCTACTTAATGAGCACACCTTTGCCTCTAAGAAAATTCGGTTTTTATATATCCATCTACAAAGTTGCCATCCAAGATATAAGACTTTCCACGTAGTCAGAAAAAGACAGGAAACACTGTAGTCTGGAAGACATATTATGTGTCCATCTTCACCTTTCTTTGTTCTATTTCTCCACTGTTTAGGTGGATAACAAGCGTCACTCCTCTGAGTCCAGCAGTGGCACAGAAGAACATCTCCCACCCTCCCTGTCAGAGCACTGCCGGCTTTACTTTGGCGCCCTCCAGAAGGCCATTGGGGGATTTGTGGGCAGCCTCCAGGCTGGCCAGCCACCAGAGAGATTCATCTCACAAAGCAAGCTGGTGATCATGGTGGGCCAGAGACTGGTGGACACCCTGTGCAAGGAGGCCCACTCTGGAGGGTCCACCCAAAGCCTTCTGTCTATGAGCAACCACCTGTGTGCTCTCCTGAAGCAGCTGGCTGTGGCCACCAAGAAGGCAGCACTGCATTTCCCAGATAGGCAAGCTCTGCAAGAGGCTGAGGAGTTTGCAGTGGAACTGGCCCAAAGAGCACAGCACTTTCGGAAATCACTTGACCTCTGAGCACTCACATATAAAACATATTGATTTATTTGTACAGCAAGACATGGGTGTATTCATCATCAGATTCCTTTTTCATTAATGTCATATTCAGCTTCATTCAAGCTTCACTTGCCAAAAAGATCATTGCTTTCTGCTGAATGTTGTTATCATAATGAATGCAGGTACTGGTTTAAATGTTAATAATGTTAGAAAAAGTCGCTTGGATGAACAGAACGATTGAAGTCTTATTTGTACTAGAATAATAAACTTCACCATTGTGGAGTTCCAAAGTAAATTGCACATTTAGGATACTCAAGTCAATATTAAAATGCAATTAAAATATGAAGTATAAAATAATTTGTTTTATATAATTTACAACAATGTTATATTCTCCTAATATTGTTTGGTAAGTGGATGTTTTATGTATTTTATTACTTTATTATGTAAGAGATATACTCTCCAGGGTAGTAGTTTGATAGTCTACTTTTTATGAATATCTATGTAAATATTCTAAAAAATGTGTAATGCATTCCCAAACAGCAATTAAAAACTGAAAACTCAAATTATGTTGATGTCTGTCTGAAGCATACATAAATGTTAGTGACCT
Organism: Epinephelus lanceolatus; assembly: GCF_041903045.1. Classification (NCBI taxonomy): domain Eukaryota; kingdom Metazoa; phylum Chordata; class Actinopteri; order Perciformes; family Serranidae; genus Epinephelus; species Epinephelus lanceolatus. Next base: position 13,593,403 of record NC_135734.1, read on the forward strand.
CTGTAGAAAGGATATTTACATAGCCATTTCATTAAAGAGCATTTCACACAGAAAGGTCACTTTACTAGAGTACTGGAGAATACTGCTCAGTTCATCTGATTATGCTATCATGGTTATCTCAGCTTGAGCCTGGAGTCTACAAAGTTCTAATAGAAAGCCTGCATCACAAATTGGGTGTGTAAAGTTGGAAAGACATGGCATTGAGGCACTGAGGGTTTAAAAGATGCTGTTAGTTGCATTATGGGAAATGTAGGACCCGTTTTCAGTGTGTGTTTTTTGTATCTTAACCCATACTAGGGACTCAAGGTCAGGATATCTTGGCCTCTGCTGCTTCAATTTTGTCTGTTGTTATTTTTTTTGTCTCTTGGGAGTTCCTCAATTTTATGAAAGTGCAAATAACTGAAATTTAAATGTGTGATACGTTAATACTAATCGCAGCAGAAATAATCTTTTCCTCTGTACCACCTCTCAGGGAAGGTCAGAGGTCAGTGTCATTACAGAACAGGAACCCATTGGTTTGTGGAGCTTCAGTGTCTTGCTTAACCCTCTACTGCAGAGATACTCAAATTGCTTTGCCCAGGGGCCACTTCTGCAAAATGACAGGCGGCAAAGGGCCTGTTGCAGAAGGCCTGTGCAGGTCAGGTTTACGCAAGGGCGTTTCTAGGTTTTGGGGACATTCAGGGCTTAGCCCGGACCTCTGTTATGGGTCAGGGGGAGCCAACAAGCTCTATTTTGATGCTTTTTATGCAACCTGGCACCTTATTCATATTAAAAGTGCAAAGAAAATTCTAATTGTGCATCAACCTATTTTTATTGTGAATTAGAAAATGGCTGGAGGGCCACATGGCACCCTGTCCCTGGCCAGATTTGGCCCACAGGCCACTAGTTGAGTATTACTGCTCTACTGTAGCCTATACAGTTTTGTCTACAGTTCACCTTTTTACATCAGTCATGGCATACCAGCACTATGTGGTCATTTACCTTTAGACTGCTAGTAGTATGAAGTTGTGATATATCCACAGATTGCACTCTTCAAAAATTAAGTCTCATCATAAAAAATAATCCTGAAGGCATGCAATATTCCAGCATAGGAATACTGAACACAATGCACAGAGAATACAGGCCCAGCAGCTCATTTTGCCCCAATGCCCCCTAAAAGATTAATGAAAGGATCCTAAAACTTAACAGCATGCGATAGTAAGGTGCTGTAAAAAGCATTTTATTGGGGCTTTATATCAATAAGATATACAGGAATGTCCAAATTAATTAAATGGGGCAAAGGTCAGTCACTCTGTAAATGTATCTTAAGCAGAGGATGTGAGTGTATGCCCTCTGCTGTGCACTTTATGTGTTGATGTCTGGCCCCATTACCCCATCCTAAAAGTCATAGACATGTGATTGAGTATTTGAAGGGAAGGGGTGACAAACAATGAGTATGAGAGTCAGAAAAGGTTTTGTTAGATGTAAGTAAGCAGGATAAACACTTCAGTAGGTTGGGCTCTTCATTGAGGCTTGAGTGTGCTTCCTTAATTAAAGGTAAGTAGCTCTGTGTCTCCGTTCGATCACTTTACTAGCTGTGATGTTGAGAAAACAAAGTTTGCAAAAAAAAAGAAAAGGAGAAGTCAGTCACTGACAGACTGCTGCACACACAAGCAGTTTCTAACTGTATGCTGCCCTCTAGCAGTACTGTGTGCACATGACTTTATTCCCATGTTTTGCTGCTTTTTCAGGCTGGAGGAAATTTTGAATATCTACACAACAGTTACTTCATGACTAATGATTTCATGAATTGTTAATGTATCTATTTTTACATCACATTATTTAGGTATCTGCTTCTCGTAATTTCAAATATTATGAAGGTAGCTGTAGTTCTAAAACAAAAATCTAAATGTTCTGGACTAACACGTGATGAGAGAAAAATTCCAGGAAACTATTCCGGTCTAAACAACTGGTCCATGAGTGCTTTAATAAATGTCAGTAGAAAAATCTGTCATACTTACCTGTAATAAAAAAACATTCTGAGGTAACAGCAGACATATTACTTTATTCATAAAGAGTAGAGGAGCCTCCGGGTCTGCTGAGGAGGCCCTGATTGGCCGACTCTACTCCTACAAACTTTTGAATATGCAAAATGTCAGTCACTTTTAGGTTTGATGATGTAATACACCCTAAACTCTTGCTACAACAGGTGAGGAAATTACCACCTTTGTGATTGATTGGTTGGTTCCATTGAAAGATCTTGGGATAAACCTGTGTCCTCTCCACAAATCAGGAAACAAAACCCTCAAGCCCAAAGCTCCAAACTTGTCAAGATAGTTAACATCCAACCTTTGGAAACCCCAGTTCTGCTGGCTGTAACATTGTATAGCTTATGAAACGTTGTTAAAGACTTAGCCTATTAACCATATTTTCCACAACAACAAGGGTGACACCATTGTGTTCAATTTGCCCTCCCACATCCCGCTAAGAGGACCTAAGCTAGTTAGCCACAAACAATCAAGGAAAGCTACGATGTCAAGTTTAATACTTTATGATTAGTGGGGGAGGTTTCATGATAATTGGATACAGAGGAGAGAGCAATTGCAGCAACCATGTCATGGCAATAAAGTGAGGAGGTCAGAATGTTGTGGGACATTTTACAACCTGCACCTACCTCCTAAAGATGAAAAGCACTTGAGGCTACCAAGAGCCCAGGCACCCATGTTTCTTTCCATTTCTAAGACAGTACGGAAGCAGAATCAGGATCAGCTTTATTGGCTTTGTTTAATTTATTGTTGGCTAGAAATAACTCAGCTATGATGCTCCATTAAACAAGTCATCTTGGGAGGTTGTAAAAATTCCAGTAAGATAGCTAACTATGAGTTCAATTGCTTGCTCGAGACACAACATTCAAACTTGGCCCCTCCTCCCTGGTTCAATGCCACCAGAAGCGTCTGTGCACCGCTTGTGCGTACACTGCAAACTGCCATTGTAGGAATGTTGTTATAATGGAAAAGCTGATACCCAAGCAAGATATCGAAGCTAACCACCAGTAACCAGCAGCAGCCCAATGGCTGACGCCCAGAGACTCGAGAGGGATTACTTTTGTATGACTCATTTATTTATCATTCATTATTCATTTAGGGCAGTTAGAGTTTAGAGTCCTCAGTTAACCTAACCTGCATGTGTTTGGACTGTAGGAGGAAGCTGGAGTACCCTGAGAAAACCCATGCTGTTACAGGAAGAACATGCAAACCGCACACAGAAGGGCACCAGCCGGCCAGCGAATTCAAACCCTTTTGCTGTAGGGACACAGTGCAAACCAATGCACCACCATGCTGCCCTTTATGACTCTATATTGTTTATTTTTTTTAGGAAATCGTACATAGTATACCTTTAACTAATGCTCAAGAAATGTGTGCTCTGAATACATTTGTGCCAAACTGCAGCTGAACAGGCTTTATATTCAGCAATTGTAATAATTCAATAATTGTATTGAGTTAGCAAGAGCCACAGCGCCAGAGGTTAAGGGACATTTTACTTTACGTTGTGAGTCTTGGCGAAAGGCATCACAGTGGTCTGAGTGATGGAAGTATGAATAGGCCCACAACAGGAAACTGCTGTTTTTAAAAACAGTTTGAAATATTTGAATGAATGTGATTCTCACATTGGACTCAATTCTATAGAGAATTAAAAAGTGAAAATAAACTTTTCCCCATTTTCCTGGGGACCCTGTGGAACTCCCTCAAGGACCTCAGGAGGTCCCTAGACCCCGAGTTGAAAACCAGTGGGTTACCTAATCGACAAAGCAATAATCTTTCTTTTTGTATAGAAAAGTAAAGTGTTGTCTCTGACCTGGCAAAGCCGTGTTTCTGCAAAGGTTTTAGCTTTATCTGAGTGAAATCAACAGCGGAAATAAGCAGCAGCGAACTCTCTTGGTTTCCTTGCGTGCCTCTGTACGTGCCCTGTGCGTCATGTCGTCACGTACCCCGCTCTCTCTCCCTCTCACTCCGGACAGATTCACAACCTCAGCCATGGCTCCGTGAACCAACACATGGCAGCCTGCAGCCATGAACCAAAAACTGACGATGCTTAAATAGCAGCCTTAATTAGTTTCTTTCGAAATTATTTCAACTCCTGCAATATCTACAGCCACCGGTCGGCTGTCAGTCACTGTCGGGGGGAGAGGAGCACAGCACCCCCTTCGGTTTAATTTCCTCCGACATCTCGCTTTGAAGTTTCCGTCTCCTCTATCAGAAGCTCAACATGGGGGTTCAGGGTTTCCAAGAGTACATTGAAAAGCATTGCCCCAGTGCCGTGGTGCCGGTGGAGCTCCAGAAACTTGCCCGGGGGAGTATGGTTGGAGGTGGCCGGCAGAGACCACCTCAAAGTCCGCTGAGACTGCTGGTGGACGCGGAGAACTGCCTCCACCGGCTCTACGGAGGCTTCTACACCGACTGGGTCAGCGGGGGCCAGTGGAACCACATGCTGGGCTACCTGGCTGCCCTCTCCAAGGCCTGCTTCAACGGTAACATTGAGCTCCTGGTGTGCTTCAATGGCGCCCTGGAGAAAGGCCGTCTTCATGAGTGGGTCAAGCGGCAGGTGAACGAGAGGCAGACCGCCCAGCAGATCATCAGCCACGTCCAGAACAAGGGGACCCCTCCGCCTAAAGTCTGGTTCCTTCCTCCCGTGTGCATGGCCCACTGCATCCGACTGGCGCTCCTCAGGTTCCGCGTCGGGGTGAGTTGAAACTCGGCCTGGCGATGCCTGTTGAGCAGAGCCACTGAGGACTACCGGCGGGCACACATTAGCAGGCTGTGTGGTTAGCCTGCTAGCTGCCCACCATGTCATCTCTGCCAACTTCACCCATGATAGAAGCTGTGTGCACCCTCGGCCAAGTGTGCCTCTAGGAGTGCTGGCAAAGGAGTCCGTGGTCTGCTTTTTAATACTTAATACTCATTGTGATTTTGTGACATTACCTCAGACTATGAATTCATGCGATCAACATTGTGAAAGGGTTTGATCATTAATCAAAGGCCAGGTGTTTGCTTTAAGTCCCAGCACAGCCTAAACAACAGACTTACTGAGCTGTCCCACTCTTGGAGGGCCAGAAAGAGAAGCTATGAGAAGAAACCAGCCCCCTCTGGAACATACAACAGTACTAATAATGCTAAAATCATATTGATTGTCAACCATATCTGTCATTATTAAACATTTAAGTAATTGTTTTAAACAGAAATGCCCCAAATTCACTGCTCCAAACCTTATCAATATTTTTGTCTTAGCCTCCTACGATCATGACTAGATTATGGAACAATGGGCCCCTGGGCACAGATATGTGAGAGGCCCCACCACCTATCATACCTAGGAGCAAGGCAAACATATTTTGTTATGGTTTTGCCTCTTTTTTATAGTTGTTATGCATCTTTTGGTGGTTTTGTGTCTCCTTGTAGTCGATTTGTGCCTCTTTGTGGTTGTTGTTCCCCTTTAACTTCGTATCTCTTTGTAGTTCCTTTGCATGTCTTCGTGGCCATTTTGAGTCTCCTCCTGGTCTGTACATGATAATTTAAGTGACCTTTTGCAGGGGAAGGCCAGGGAGCCCCCTGACACTTATCCTGTGCCCAGTAGGCCTGTTCAGTAATCCATTCATGGCTATCAAATTGAATTAACTGCTGTATCTCTGGGCTGGTCGGCGAAACACTTTAAAACGTCTTTAAAACGTCCCTTTAGCTTTGAGAAATTGTGACGGACATCTTTCACTATTTTCTGATATTTTACAGACCTAAATGATGAGTGGAGAATACAACCAACAGATTAATTGATATTACAAATAGTGAGTTACAGCCCCTTTATATGTGACTTCTGCAGGAACACTACAAAGTGCAGAAACGCTCACATATTTGACTGAAGTATCTAATATACTAAAGCATGTAAAAAAAAAAAAAAACTGAAAAGCTACTCCTCACTCTGCATGCAGCAATGTAGAACTGTTAGCACACATATGAAATGGTTTACAGGGCAAAGATTTGTTTGCATGTAAAAATTAAGGATGCTCTGATATATCATATTGGTATAGAGGTAATACTGACCTTATTCAGTGGATTGGATATTGGGCAGATGCCTGATCCACAAACAGGTACCAACTGATCCTCACTAAATACAATTTTAAAATCAATATTATTTAAAGGTCCAGTGTGTAAGATTTAGAGGGATTTAGTGGCATCTAGTGGTGAGGATTGCAGATTGCAACCAGTCGAAACTTCACCCGGTTAAACTTCCCTCGGTGTTGTGTGTTCAGGAGGTTTTCACTGTGAGCCTAATTACCCGCAGAGGTCACTTTCTCTCCAAAACAAACAGACTAGGTGATTCAAACCTGTAAAAAGCACTACATTAAGCAGTTTCAAGTTAACAAAAATTTGTATTTTTCCATCATCGCTTGCTGCGGATGTGCTGCTAACAATGAGATGTAAAAATGTGAATGGCCCTATCTGGAGCCAGTCTTTCGTTTGTCTGTTCTGAGCTACTGTAGAAACATGGTGGTGCAACATGACGATCTTCGTAGATATAAACGGCTCAGTCTAAAGTGACGAAAACACAAGTTTTATTTTCAGGTGATTATACACCAGAGAAAACATACTTTCTATAATATTCCATTCCTGCCAATGAATCTCCCTAAATCCTGCACACTGGACCTTTTAAATGTCGTGTTGTTTCCTCACATAAAAATGATCCCAGTAAGTTCCATGCAGTGTGGTATACATATTTTGTATTTGTGATTATCTTAGTGGAGGTATTGTGAAAAAAGTTGGATCCTTGCAAATATTGTTGTGACAATGCAGTGACATGTTATATGGTCAGTTCTATATATGGTGTCAGTATTCATATAATGCTGTTTTAAGATCAGTTTCTCTCATATACTCTTGATGACATTTTAGAAGTATAGCCTATTATTTGTCTCTCCTTCTTTGAGTATCCCATCAGCTGTGTAAGGCTTATCCACTAAGAGCAGCTCAAACAAAACTGCACCTGTTTGTAATCCTTTTTCTGTAGCCTTTTCTCAAGTACCTAATACACCATGTCTATGTAAGCGGTTTATTTTGAGGCTTAACCATCTAAAGCTTAACTTGTCTTCGCCAATCCTCAGGTTGTCCAGAGCATCGAAGACCACCACCTGGAAGTGATATCTTTATGCAGGGAGAATGGCTTCCACGGCCTGGTGGCCTACGACTCGGACTACGCTCTGTGCAACATCCCATACTACTTCAGTGCCCACGCCCTCAAACTGAGCCGCAACGGCAAAAGCCTCACCACCAGCCAGTACCTGATGCACGAAGTGGCTCGGCAGCTTGATCTCAACCCAAATCGTTTTGTCATTTTTGCATCACTTTTAGGTTGGTGTGATACTATGTGGCAGAATGTAGTTGGAAGTGATAGTCTAAACAACGCTGACTAACCCGACTCGGTTCTTGTGTGTTTGATAGGAAATCACATACTGCCTGATGAAGACTTGGCTGCCTTTCACTGGAGCTTACTTGGTCCAGAGCATCCATTAGCATCTTTGAAGGTAAAGATCTAAAGGATTTCTTTATAATCACACGGCTGGTAATCCAGTCTGATAGAAGTGTACTGTGAGATTTTTAAGTGAATGACAGTTGGAGAGGAACATTCGGTTCAGCACGTACTGTGCTCGAATATTTTTGTGACAGGTGACTGCGTTGCTCCTGCAGTTTGCCTCCTGAATGAATGGATTTCTCAGAAAAGTAAAAAAGAAAGTACAAAAGTGTTAAAAAAGAAAACTAATTTTACACACCCACAAAGCAGTATTTCCCACGCTATAAGATTCAGGTTTTCGCTATTCTATTTCCTCTGTTCGCATTGTGTTGAGCTCTCAAGGCCTTCATACTTTTTACAGCTTAATGTCTGCATTAGAGAACAGCAGCAATGGTTATGCTTGTGGTGCTGCAATAGCAGGTGTCGATGGTTAATGTGAAGGTCTCCTTGTGGAATATGACTCGGCCTGAAAAGATTTTTTAGTTGGAACATTTGTTTTCGCTTCAACTCCTGCAACCAAAACAGTTTTAGCTTTGGCAGAAATGTCTGTGTTCGCGTAACAGCCCATCACTCAAAGTAAAAAGTTAGTGACAAAAAAGCCTGTTAGGGTCTTTAAAAAAATAGTAAAAACTCGATTTCATTACATCAGTTGAACATACAATGTGTAATTTTTTGCCTCTACGGGCCTTTTAGTCAAAGCGCTAACAAAAAATGGAGCAATGCTGTCATTGCAGTCAATTTCCAGTTGTTAGGGTTCCTTCAGTGGTCAACATTCAGGAGGTTTATACGGGGGCTGAATTATTCGCAGCGGTCACTTCCTCTCCAAAACTGTTGGACCATTTGATGAAAACCGGTATAAACGCTGAATAAAGCAGTTTCACGTTAAAAATCTGTGTTTGTTGTTCAGCTCATTGCGAAGGGGCCGCTAACCAAGCACCAAGCTAATGTGTGCTCACGTTTTTTTCTCTGATAATTTAAGATCCAGATGTTCAGGAGTTTTTTATTGGGAGCCAAATTATTCTCAGAGGTCTCTTCCTCTCCAAAACAAATGGAACGGGTGATTTAAACTGGTAAAAACACTGAACAAAGCAGTTTCATGTTACAAATCAGGACTTGTCTGACTCTGTTTGGGATGGCAGGGGCTGGAGCTGAGCGGCCACTATTGTTTGCTCAGCTTGTTTCTCAGGTAACTTAAGAGTCAGATGTCCGTTGACTAAAATACTTCATTCAGTTACAACTTATAGTCAAAAATGACCAAGATCTATGAAGAGTGTCATAAAAATGAGTCTTAAAACTGAATAAAAAGTCAATTAATGAGAGCTTCTGGCAAACAACTACAATCATGATGCATGTATGTGATGTCACTGACAGGTGACAGCGACACAGTCTGTGTTCTTGATTAAAATGGCAAGAGTTTTCTCAGTTTGAACATTGTTTGAAATGTTCGAGATAATGTAGGTACACAAATCAACAAAAAATATTTCATTGATCTAGTCGTTTAAAGGCATTTATGTGGAAAAGCGTACATATTTTATCTTTAAGGAGGCTTATTTGGGCATGGACATGTTATCTTTTGTTTTCTTCAATGATCCCCATTAATTAAGCTTTGAACACAAACTTACTTTCATGGAAACTCTTTCGAGAAAAGCACTGAATTTAAGCTGCTGTATTGCCAAAGTTGTAAATAAAGAGAATGCTGTGAGCTCAACCACAAGCTGCCACCAAGCAGCACTTAGTGATTTGGCTAGATTTGCATGCGTGGCCAATGTGATACAGGTTACAGAAATAGGATATTCATGGATCAGTGAATGGTTAAGTCAAACAGTTGCATGACAACAGTGCCAGGCAGTTTTATGGCACAGTGTGTAAGTGGTTCAGCTGTTAGTTTTGAAATGACTAGCTGTGATTAAACAGAAGGCCATCTGGTTCACATGTGCAGCCCAACTCAAGCTGAACTACCCACCATACTGACACATTACATTCCACTGCTAAACTACACTCTGCAGGACTGACTTAACTGGTTTCTACTGTTATGTCTTTGCACCCATCAGTGGCACCCAGTCAGTCTGTCAAAAAGTAATAAAGATTAAAAAGGGGGGCTTTTAGGTTTCCCTAAGTCTCAAGTGTAACTGTCATATTAACTTTAAAACGGCAGGGGATTAAAAAACTAAATAACCAAAGGAATGTGAAAATGACTGCTGGTATATGTACAACAAGAATATGTGAAAAGATATTTAAATAAATGCATATTCACATTTACATTACGCAAATCTCACCTTGCTTTGTCTGTATTCAATCTAGGACATACAGTCTCATCTTTAACAGAGAAAAATGATTTTTTATTGCATTTACACTGAAAATATTGTGAAACCAAGCTGCACTTTACATCATTTTCTGTCGTTTAGCCAACCACACCTGCCAAGTCAAGTGTGGCTTTAGATACTCTGCAACATCTGGAGAGTAACCGGAGGGCTGCAGAGAAAAGGAAACCGTTTATTTGAAATCATGGCTCACTGGCAGAAATGTGGTTTGGGCACTTAAAGACTCAGTGAGAAATGAAAAATACAATTTAAAAGTTCTTTTTCTGTCTCCCTGCATTAATTGTGGAGTTTTGTCTTATTAAATGCCAAACATATGTAAAAACGATCATTTATAAATATATTATATAAAAATCCCTTATTTTTGCTTCCTGTGCAACATTAAACACACAGTATAACATTTCTGCCACTTAAATTCAGCCAATGCAATTGCAGTGCTGGGCGTCTGATCTATGACCGTTCCAACTCTCAGTTGGATCAGCAAACTTTCTGTTGCTGCTGTTACACAGGTTAGACCCAGTACTGCTGTGACCCCTGGCGCTGAGGGTTGTGCTGGCTAAATTTGAGTTGCCACAGCCGAAGCTGGAGATTAGTTACACCTCTGCATCACACTGTACTCACTGAGCCAGGCCTACTTTTGAGTGGTCCATTCAAATGTTCGGGATTTGATTTAAATCTATTTCAGAAATGCGTCACATTACTGAAGATAAAGACATCTTCACTTACACTTTAAAGCTGTCTTGTGGAGTTTTCTTGTGTACATTCAGGGTACATACAAGTTGTTAAGTGTTAGGACATATTTTGGGCTGGTTCTGGTAAAAGTGACAGTCCCATTAATTTTTTTTGACTCTTAGAGTACTTACACTGCGCTTGGATAAACATAAAATTCTCACAGTTTAATCAACAGTATTTAAGATTAACAAGTACATTAGAAGATATGTTTCTTTGATAAAAAGCAGAGGTACACAAAGTTAACTCTCACTCCCAAAGTGCATTATGACATGAAACATCCACTCGCTGAGCTTAAAACTGTGTTGTTGTGCAGCTAATGGCAGGTGGAAGCTAAAGGTGAAGCTGTTGAGAGAGCTGATTTCACAATCTGCAGCTTAAGTGAATACACTTTTGAATTCTGGATCATTTTTGGATTCATTCAGTAGCCATGCCAAAGGTTTTTGATTTCACTACCGTCTAGTTCGTGCCTCAAAATGGCTTCTTCTTCAGGGCAGTATCGGCCAAGGCTCATGGGTGTTGTAGTATTTTTAGACCAATTTGCTAAACGCAGTTTTAAATGCCTTTTCAGAGGCTCATAAATGTGTGATGTAGATGATATTGGCAGGTCTAAAACTGTCTGCTAAAAGTTTCAGATGCATGGATAATGTGTTTTGTGATTATTAGCTTTGATCAAAGCTGTGACATATTTTCATGTTGTTCAACTAGCAGTGACATGTAACTGTCAGGTCAACACAGAACTGCTCTAGAGATTTACTGTATTTTCTGTTCACTTACTTATGATGTACCAGTGTGTGTGATGGGCCAAACTGTGATGTTGCGAGACACACTGACATCAAGAATTTTATTTGAATTTGTCCCCTCAAACTTGAGTGGTTGACCTGTCGTGAACTCTGTGTGTTATCCTTCTTTAGGTGCGTGCCCACCAGCTTGTGCTTCCACCCTGTGATGTTGTAATCAAGGCTGTGGCTGACTACGTCCGCAACATCCCAGACATCACCGACCTGGAGGCCATCGCTAAGGACATCTTCAAGCATTCACAAGTATGTAAGGTAGAGCAGTGCTGATGGGCCAGGGTGGCATTTACATTTATTGTAGTCTTCTTGAGAGACAGTGGATGTAATGCAGATTGATCACATACTTCTTGTTGAATGAAATTCACATTCAAACCATGTTGGTAGCAGTGAAGTATTAGATTCAACAAGGTGAGTGAACCCCATCACATCTGAGATGAGCTGTAATAGAACTCTGAATATGTATGTATATATATATATATATATATATGTATATACAGTACAGGCCAAAAGTTTGGACACACCTTCTCATTCAATGCGTTTTCTTTATTTTCATGACTATTTACATTGTAGATTCTCACTGAAGGCATCAAAACTATGAATGAACACATGTGGAGTTATGTACTTAACAAAAAAAGGTGAAATAACTGAAAACATGTTTTATATTCTAGTTTCTTCAAAATAGCCACCCTTTGCTCTGATTACTGCTTTGCACACTCTTGGCATTCTCTCCATGAGCTTCAAGAGGTAGTCACCTGAAATGGTTTCCACTTCACAGGTGTGCCTTATCAGGGTTAATTAGTGGAATTTCTTGCTTTATCAATGGGGTTGGGACCATCAGTTGTGTTGTGCAGAAGTCAGGTTAATACACAGCCGACAGCCCTGTTGGACAACTGTTAAAATTCATATTATGGCAAGAACCAATCAGCTAACTAAAGAAAAACCAGTGGCCATCATTACTTTAAGAAATGAAGGTCAGTCAGTTCGGAAAATTGCAAAAACTTTAAATCCAACCTCATATCATTTTATCTTTCCTTTCTTTCCCACTATGTAAAATTATTCTGCAGCGCTGTAAATGTGTATATATATACACACATACAGCGCTGCAGAATAATAACTATGTAAAATTATTCTGCAGCGCTGTAAATGTGTATATATGTATATATATATATATATATACACACATACAGCGCTGCAGAATAATTTTACATAGTGGGAAAGAAAGGAAAGATAAAATGATATGAGGTTGGATTTAAATTTAGGTTTAAAATTTTACGTGTTTTTTGAAGTACTGCCATGACACTTAATTTTGTGAAGACATCGATGAAATGATGATGATGGTGGTGGTGAATTTATGAAATTACACTTCAAAACTCTCATGACCCATACCTTCTTTGGCAGCCTCAGTTCATAATGTATACAGTTTGGCATAAAATACAAATTCAGCAATCCTCTATCCGCATCAGGACATTTTCAATTTTTTTAGTAGCTGCATTTTTGCTCCCTCAGCTATTTTAGTGAATTGTGGAAGTGAGAAATGTATTGCCACAGACTCCACACACAGCTTTACAAAGTGCTCCTCTGAAAAGAGGAAAAACTGATAACATGCCTGATCCCACCGTTCAGGGTATAATTATGCATTATATATTCCTCTATGGACAAATAATTAAGTTATCCTATGTCTGCTCTGTGTATATTCATCATATTTCATGTTTTTCTTTTAGACGTGCACTGATGACAAAGTCATCCGCTTCAAGAAGGCAGTGGAGTACTACTCAGTGGCCAGCAAACCCCCTCACTTCCCTCCACAGTTAGGTGGGTGCGCGTGTAATGATGCTAAAAGGTCTTAAGGTTGAATACTGTTGGTAGTGTTTGTCAGCAGCTTTGGTTTTTATATAGAGGCGCTGGAGGGTCTCAGATTTGTTGTCACTGACCTGGCTGGTATATGTGTTACATAAATGTTAGCGATAAGAAATAAAGACTTACCGTTTTGAGAAAAGAATGCTCCACTTTCTTCAAAAAGAGTACCTTAATGTGCCTTTAGACTGCCAGTTATGCCAATACAAATAGGCTACGGCAAATATAGCTTTACCACTTGTCAAACACAGATGTAAGTTATTTAATCATGGCTGCATTGTGGGTCAGAAGTGCCAGATGCTTTGTTAACATTATTAGGAACACCTGTGCTTTTCCTGCAGTGACAAGAGAAATGTGTGAATGTGACAAAAATGTCTGGACTCCCCTAAATATATGCAGACTGATAATGCAGAATTATCAGTTTGAGTTTTAGTCCTGTTTCTGTTCAAACTGGCTTTTTACGAACAAAACAAAAGAAGTAAACATAAATTTATGCAGACTCACAGGTAACTCGTTGACTGGAGAGCTTTGGTAATCATACTGCATCATTAGGACCCACGTGGGGAAGTCAAATGCCGCTGACTGAACAAAGTTTAAACAACACTTTTATGCTTTTGATGTGTGTTTATGTTCATTGGCGTCACAAGGAGCTCATAAAGAAATGAGTGATTGTAAACATTTTTAGTATTAATAGACTGCAAATAATGACTAACAGGCAGAGAAGGTAATGATTGGGGGCTTGTTAATGTCAAATCGCTGTCCCACACTTTGTAATGGACTTCATGAACTGAGTGCACAGAGTTGGATACAAGCGCAGCAGTTTAACAGCTTTTGACCTGTTAATCAGGTTTCATGTTACCATGGTTACCAAATCATTATTATGAATAGGTTATATATATAGAATCGAGATCGATTATAAGATTACAGACAGATTTCAAGATTCGCAGATGGATTTATTATTAGTTTGGAAATCGCACTAAAATCATGTATTTCAGATCATATAATCTTGTTGTTGGTGTGTTTGCTGTCACACCACAAATGAACAACATCAGAAACTGCCGACCAAGACCCACTATTTCAGGTGGTCTCAGTTTGGTTGTTAAAGCCACATCGCGATGCATTTGGCAGCTTCTACACTAATGTATCACCGCCCAGACGGAAGTGTACATCTGCTCCTAGCTAAAGTTACAGCTCAGCAGCGGAGGACGCCATTAATGTTTACATCTCATGCTGTCCCAAGCACGAGCCTCTTATTCATGAGTAGATGCACACTCTGACAAAACGCACTTCAAGTCTAACCTCTCCCTCCTTTCCTGTTCACAAAGATCCTTGGATCTAAAGAGCACCTGTTTGTGATACCTAAAAAATGTGTAAAATACTCCTCAGCCAACCTACATTATATTGAGTCCTACAAAATAAAACTTGTGCAGCAGGTCCAGCCTCTCTCTGTTCTATATGCTGACATTTTTTTGTGTATCTGTTTCACAGTCAGACCAAAACTAATGGGAGTACCTGCTACAATGCCGTTTCCAAAAATGCTCAACATTCCACAGGTGCCGCTGCCTGTAAAACCTGGGGTAAGACTGTGAAATCCCCTGTGCTCCACAGTGAAATACTGCAGGTGCTTCAGCTCTGTGAGAATGACATGGTTATTTTTTTTCTTGACTGTCTCCAGGTCCAGCACTCGTACCCGGTGCCTCTGATGGAGCGCAGCCTGGCTCTGGACTCGGTGGAGAAAGGCCTCCCAGAGCAGAACAGCTTCAGCAACATTCCTCATGAAGGGAAGCACACACCGCTGTATGAGAGGTCCTCTCCCATCAATCCGGGCCAGCCTGGCAGCCCCAACCACACAGAGGCCGCTTTCTTCAACGCCTCCTCCACATCCTCCTCCTCGGAGAATGAAGACAGCTCAGGCACAACTGCCAAGTGAGTTCAACACAACACTTCCTCTCTGTTACTGTCTCCATTCATCCTTAGCTGTCGGAGGTCATCAGTCTGTCATGGTCACCATCCCACAGGTCATATGTTGTCTTTTCCAGGAACACTGTCAGTACAGGGACAATTTTATCAGTGCAGATCTTTTACCATCCTTTCACTCCATATATCTGCTTTATTACAGCAGGTTCACCCTGTTTGTAATCGCCATCCTTATCAGTGACAACACACTGTATAGTCCCTGCTTTTCCTGAAAGTTAGCTTACTGCTCAAGTGTTTTTTGGGAAGTGGCTATACATTGTAGTGTAGTTTTGTGTTCTCATTTCCTGTTAGTATTTTTCCTGACATAGTTACCAGACACGTTGACACTTTTATAATAGCCATTAAAGCACTCAGCAAGATTTTAACTTGTTAAAGTGCTTGTGAGGTAATGGGTACTTCTTGCAGCAAATGTCCTCAGCTAATGTTTGGTAAAATAACTTTGCAGCACACAATGATTGTACTGCAGTGTTGTATCTAGTCTCTATTGGCAAACATGTTCTGTGTTCTTGATTTTAGCCGTTGTTCCTGTGAACACACATCTCCACATGACGCGCAAAGTTTGTTATTTTAACAAACACTGACATGAAGTCTCACATGTAGCAGCTCTCAGGGTTTGATGGCACTGTGTCTGTGCTGCAAGTATCAGTGATTGTGCAGGAGGAAAGCTTTGCTGCTCTGTAGAAGAATGTGAAGCTTACGGCAGAAATGTGAGGTCATGGAGAGTTCAACTCTCATTTGGTTAAATTGAACACATGACACCTCCTGATACTTGTAAATGGAGATTTGTCTTGCCAGAAACACAAGCATCTGTAACAGGGGTGTATACCTTGTATCCACAAAAATGAACATCTTTATCCAGAGCTCTGTTCAACCCTGCCTAGCTGTCCCCCACAGCAGTGTCTCTGTGACCTGTAGCCCCCTAGTGTTAAGATGATCATACAGACAGGCAGCAGTGATTCATGCACCCCTTCTACAAGATGATGCTTCCTGCCAAAGCACAAGAGTCAAATTAAAATTAAGTTTTTATGAGCTGCGCAGCAGAGTCTACCAATTTCAGGACCAATAAATCGTTCAAGATGAACAAAGAAGAGGCAGCTGAAGTAGTGATGTGTTCATGGTCAGCTTTGAGCAGTTATTTGCCGGTTATTTCTTTTGTCTTTGCCAGTTATTTAGACTGTGTTCTCATTTTCAGTTTTTCTGAATTCAGTGTTATGTGCACTTTTCCTCATCTAAAAGTGTTTCATGTCACATGTAGTGGATGAATACAATTTCAACAATGCAATAGGAAAATGTTCAAAATTAAATAAATATCAGTTAACTTAATATAACACAACATTACACTGTATTTATCAATGCAAGTTCCCACAGCAACACAACACACCATCCTTTTGTAAAATAAAGTGTTTCACATCTAAGCTGCATATTGCTCTGCTCTAAATTTAGCCTGAATTTATGACTTAGCTGTCTCAGAGGGCCTCTTCCACATGACTGCAGTGTCCATCAGTAACATTCATTTTCAGGAGTTGGTTTTTCAGCAACCCAACATCAAAGAAGAATCTAAGTTCCCTCACACTTAAGTGAGATTTCTTAATCGAATGTGTAGCGTGTACTGGTTTTATATTTTCTGTGAATATAATGCAATTGATCTTATTTCCAAATATGTAGTTACACTCGTATCAACTTATTTTGAACATTTGGCACAGTCATAGGTGTATCCTGGGCCACTTCAATGCATTTACAGGTGGTTTGAGCCTAGAGATGCTAGTCATGGCTAGCTTCATTTACAAACATCAGACACTGCCTCTGGACCACTGAGGAGCACAGTAGGAAAACATTTGATCCAGCTTGTCTGACCGAGTACAAGATTGTGGTCAAGTTGGCTGTCACTCGCATCTCCAAAGTCTTGGAGAGTAGAGCAGACGAGCCTGATCAGCTAACTGATTGTTTTTACTGACCCGACATAACCTTTTACATCCGGTATGGGTGGAGAAGCTGAGCGCGGCCTTGGTAAGACACAGGGAGCAGAGGACAGAAGCAGTGTGTCCTTAAATGACACCAAAACATAGTGGCAGAGTTTGTGTGTATTCATATGGTGTAGGTGCTGCGAAAGAAACTAATAAAGCTAATAATGGTCAGGGAAAACCCAAATTTTTATAAACTGCATCTGCATTTTGGCAAATTCTACGATATTCTGCGTTTTACAGTTGATTTCATTATTTTTTCTGGTCTGTAACTCTGTCCCATTCTCATGAACGTGATATCTCAAAAACACTTAGAGGGAACTTCTTCAAATTTGGCACAAACAACCACTTAGACTCAATGATTTACTCATTAGATTTTGATGGTCAGAGGTCATGGTTACTGTGACCTCTTCCTTCTCATTCTTGTGAACACAATATCTCAAGAATACCTTGAGGGAGTTTCTTCGAATTTGGCACAAACGTCTACTTGGACTCAGTGATGTATTGATTTGACTTGGTAGTCAAAGGTCAAGGTCACTGTGACCTTATAGAACATGTTTAGTTGAAACTCAAGAATTCATACACTAATTATGACTAAATTTCACACTAACGTTTTATAGGTTTAAATAATGGAGAGATAACATTTTATATTCAAAAAGCCAAAGGTCAACTTCATTGTGACATCATAATGTTCTGCAAACACTTTTCTGGCCATTATTTTATGCCATACCTCAGGAACAGAAGCAAATTGTATGATCCTCTGTGCTGCCAGGTTGAAGATGTGTGTGAAGCATCTGTGTTTTATAACATGTAGCTTCTCTGCAGCAACATCAATATTTGAAGCTTTGTCTATTATCATGGGTACAAATCAGTCTGGACAGACATGGATGTAAACTTTACTGGTTCATGGAGGCATACAACTGAGAGGGGGGTAATTCTAGTTAATATCAAATTGTGATTCCGTCCAAGCATGTTGTTGCAGTTTCCCTCAAATCTTAGTAACATTGCTGTGACTCTTTTCATGGCTCAAGCGTGAAGCTATCTTCACAGATGCAACAGTGGCCAGACAGAGTCACAGCAGGGTGCATTACATGACATTAGTATTTGTCTCCACCTGTGGAAGGAAAGATATGGGAAATTTTGTGCCACATGATATTTTAAATGTGTAATAGGCTGTTTGAATTTTACATATTTGTGTAGAAATCATAACGCTGTTCCTCTTAGAGCTAAACGTAGACTGTTGTTAGTTTGGTGGGTTGGATGCTGGTGAGTATGTCCAACAGTTTCTGTTAAGAGTGTTCCTTCTGTTCATGTTTCATTCCCCTGCCTCCTGTGGATGAAGATATGACCACCATAATTTAATTTGGGACAATGGGTGTCACTTTATGATGTCACAAATATTGAATGTGTTTTGTGTTGCTGTCCATCTTTGTCTTTTTAGATTGTAGACAAAGGTAGGTTTATACAGAAAACCTGCCTGAATGCTGCTTCAGGTCTGGCAGTGATGATCAAATGAAAGAGGAGTTGGCGTGCTCTCAAAGGCTGTCAAACTGCTGTTGCCTGTTGACACGAGAAAGTGACACTGTGCTCGCAGTAAACATTTTTATTTTCCTGTATGAACACATTAAGTCCCCTTTTATTATATGGACCACTGCCAGTCAAAGGCGATCAATGTTTGGCTCCACTCTGCTCCAACTGAATCCCATGTGTGCTGTTTCTTTAGTCATGTTAGTGACCATAAAGAAGGATGGGACGGAAACGGAGAGACTCCACATTCTGAAAACACACCAGAGGGAGACCTGGGGGACCAAACAAAAGTGAGTGAGGCTTCAGGAACACTTGAGACCTGATTAGAAATCTCACCAGGTGACTAAAGTGAAAGTGCTGTGTCCTGTCTGTCCTCAGGCTGACCTCTGTGTGACCCCTGCTGGGAGTCTGAATGTCCAGATCCCTTCCCTGCTCTCCATGCCGACGAGGAACCATATGGACATCACCATCCCACCCCTCCCTGCCGTGGCCCCCGAGGTCCTGCGGGTGGCCGAGCACAGACACAAGAAGGGCCTTATGTACCCCTACATCTACCACGCTCTCACCAAGGTCAGACGCATCCTGATTATGTTTGGATTAGAGCTGCTCGTAGCTTTTATTTTTATTTGTGTTTGCGCAAAGCTAAAGAAAAAATACACCCTCAGAAAGCACAAGTACTCACATGTCTAGCCAGAAGTGATGCTCAGCTCACACAGACACCATATTAGTGAGTGGAATCTGAAGTATCTATTTGTGGCGTTGTGCAGCATTTAGGTAACAGTGTATCTTTGCAGGGAGAGATTAAGCTGTCTGTCACCATTGAAGATGAAGCTAACAAAGACCTGCCTTCAGCAGTGCAGCTGTTTCGGCCTATCCGTCAATATGTTTACGGAGTGCTCTTCAGCCTGGCTGAGGCCAGGAAGAAGGCTGAGAGACTCGCCATGAGGAAGAACTGCCTCCCTGAATGTGAGTCAGAAAGCACCTTCATGTCACTGTATCACATCCTGTGCTGAGGTTTTTGCACCTGTGTTTAACAAGTGTCTCAGAGTAGAAAGTCCTACCAGCCAAAAATTCTCTGTGATGCATTTTGGGTCCTACTTTTAGGACCAGTTTATAAACTTTCTTAACTTAAGATATCAGGTAAAACAAGCAAGCCATGTGGTTGGCTGATCATTCATTCATCGAAAAATATTATCCATTGCAGAGCTATATTTAAGACTGAATATCTCAACTCTGGGTGACGTTAAAGTTTTTTTTCCCCATGTTTAAAATGTCATGAGTTAACATAATCAATATTTAATCACACAATATAATAGTACTATACAAGACCTGTAAGATGCAGTGCTAATACATGTTAGACATTGTAAAACAACTTGATTAACCAGGGCTGATGAGGATATGTCACCCAGCCAAGTCAAATCGCTATTTCTAAAGTGACACATAGATGTACATGTATTGTTTAAGATACATACATAACATTTAGAGTTTACTCAGAGCCTAATGTTAGTGGCTTAATAGCATTATGAGATTTTAGCTATTTATTATTGTTGGCATCATGTTTTTTCACAAGATTGCCTAGATTATTTACTGACAGCATGCACACAAAGCATATGCATTAAAATCAGGTCTACAACTAAATGATTATTTTCATTACCACCTATTCTGCTAATTATATTGTTTATGAGGTGATTAATCATTCTGTCTATGAAATGCCACAAAATAGTGCAAAATGTCCATTATAATTACCAAGAGCCCAAAATGAAAAATAAAAATGTCTTGTTTTATCTGACCAACAGTCCATAACTCCAAGGTATTCAGTTTACACTGATGTAACCCAACATCAAGCAGCATACCCTCACATTTGTGAAGCTGGAGCCAGAGAAAGTTTTCATCTTAGCTTAAAATATGATGATTAATTCACTGTCACACTAGTTTCCAGTTAATTTCATGTTGATCAGCTGATTGATTAATGGGCTTTTTGTTGCAGTTTTAATATTCTGCATTTTAAATGTTACTGCTGTTTAACAGTCCAAACACATCATCATCAGTTCAACTTTGCAGCTGAGCATGTCACAAAACATCCGCGTCTCACTTTGCGAAGAGAAATCCTTCTTGCTCAAAGTAAATGTAGGAAGTTTCATAAACAGCTTTCACTACTCAGAGGTAGAAACGCTTTTAGGTTTGCCACAGTAGTCAGTGTCACTGGTGTTACAGGGCATTTGGCCATTACTTGTCCACCAACCCCATCATCATTTTGCTTTCTTTAATAGAAGTAAAACCCATTGAGTTCATTTTTGTGTGTCAGCACCCACGTTCTTAAAATTGAAAAAATTAATGAATTTGTAAAATACTAAGCATGTTATCAATGTTTAGTCGGATGATGGACACTACAGTTATTAACTGAAAGTGGCTGCCACATACAGCAGCAGAGTCACAGCACAGAACTCTGCCAGGAGCAAGCCTAGACCTCGACAAGGCAGCGTTCAAGGACCCGTGCTGCTGGGGTGACTGAGGACCTCAGCTCGAAGCTCGATGTTAATCAGTGTGGATGTGAGTGGAGGTCATGATCAAATCTCACGTCAGGTTTCGGCTTGTGTACGCAAGTTTGAGTCAGCATGGGCGTGTGGAGCAGCTTAGTAAATCTGGCTGAGGTGAAGAATTGTTATCAGACCATATTCTGACTCACATCTGAGTTTTTGCAGCCACGTATTAGTCACTTAAAATGTATAGTTGCCACATGGATGCGTGCTTTCTGTCTCAGCTGGCAGTTGCCAGGCTCTGTTAGACTGGCTTCAGGCTGACCGAAGGCTGAACACAACTGGTGTCCGGCTCTTATCTATTTATTTATCTTTTTTTTTTTTTTTTTTTTTTTTTTTTTTTTTTTTAATACTGACAAAACCAAAGCATGTTTAGATCAAAAAGAAACACATAAACTCTGCCAAGTGTAATTGTATAAATGCAAGTAGGCCATGGGTTATGTTTTTTCTGGTGTCTGGCTTTGACACAGGTGGTGCGTCTGTGTCTCCTCTGCCACCTGTTAGGCCCGAAATGGAAGCAGACTGATATTCGTGGCCACATGCTCCTCGGTCTGAGTCAATTATTAGCTTTTGTATGAATAGGCTATTATAAAAATATTAATATTATGTATTATAGGCTTATAGTATTTCAAATGATATTCCTAATGTATGCGATAGGTCGGTACATACCATGAATCATCAGCGTTTATATCTCTAGCTCTGAGAAATTTCTCTTCTCGGCCGTATTTTGCCCCTTTATGTCGTAAACTCTTGGAGCAAGGCCGCTAAACCGAGAATATGTTGGGGTGGGATACTAAATGACGATTATTTTAAGTGGACACACTTATAAACATCTGATAGTTCCTACACTGTGATCGATGAGGTAAGAATGTTTCATGACTCAAACGCAAACTCTTAGTTACTCGTTAGATGATTTCTGTGCTCGGATCTGTGCTGGTTTGTACATTAGATTGATAATTGAGGGCCCATGACCCGGAGGAGAATAAAAGGATTATTGTGGAAGAAATGGTCACCCTCAGGCCGAGGGCGAACCCTGTGAGAGAAGAGGTAGATGAAAAGGAGGAAGGTGGCACCGCTGAGCTAAATGAAAAAAGCTTCATCAAATTTATTAAAAAGAAAACCAGGTGATGCTACACCAGTAGGTCCTTCTCCATTTTGTTTAAAGCACGGGGAAGATCTAATGATCCAACAATAAAAATAAGCATCATCGACAAAGATCTTCTCTTGTAAAATTTCTGGTATAACTGGTAACACTGGTGTTGTCAGAACTAACCAGCAGGAACATTTCATCACTGTGGAATCCCTACTTTGAGCACAGTCTCTAGGCACTTGATAAATACAAACCCTGATCTTTTCCAAATGTTGTCCCCCAGATACACATGTCATGGTCAAAGAGTGGGCCGCTTACAAAGGCAAGTCTCCCCACACTCCAGAGCTGGTGGAGGCTCTGCCCTTCAGGGAGTGGACCTGTCCCAACCTGAAGAAGCTGTGGCTGGGGAAGGCCGTGGAGGACAAGAATCGGAGGATGAGAGCGTTCCTGGCCTGCATGCGCTCTGACACTCCAGCCATGCTGAACCCTGCCAGCGTCCCCACGCCCCTCTTGGTGCTCTGTTGTGTGCTGCGGTGAGTACACAGCTGTAATCCACACAGATAAAGTCTGTAAGTTTCACTGTTTAGGTGAGAAGTCAACTGTGAAGTGAACTGATAGGGAGTGAGGATTTCTGCAGACAGTTCTTGGTGTTTGTAACACTGTTAACCTTCTGTGTTTTGCTTCAGGTTTATGTTACATTGGCCAGGAGTAAGAATTTTGCGTCGTAACGAACTTGACGCGTTCCTAGCCCAAGCACTTTCTCCTAAACTTTATGAGCCTGACCAGCTGCAGGAACTGAAGGTGATTGTGTAGTGTTTATTATATGAGGAGTGTCTTAGAAACACACACACACGTCATCAATGTCCTGATCATAATCTGCTGTCACGTCAGTCGCTTATTTGACCTTCATGTGTTTAACAGCTCTAAAAGTCACTTTGATTGAGAGAATCCTTTAAGCGTTCATGTTGTGGTGTTTCTCTTGACACTTCTCATATTCTGCAGACTAAACAACCTCCTCGACAAAACACTGTTTTGTACGAGCACGTTGTTCTTGAAGCCGTAGCTTTGCACTAAAGATGTATTTTTGTAGAGCTTTGAGTGACTCAGAGGGGTTCTTGTGTCAGTGTGTGGATGGTTTCTCGACTCCATGTCTCAGACTGAGCTGTCTTCTAATTTGGCCTTACAGTAAACCATCCACACAAGCTTTGGTCCTCGTGGTCTGTCTGTGTGTATCTCTGTCGGCCTGTCTGCTCCTCACTGTGCAGAACATGCAGGTTGTGTGTGCAGGCTTTTTGTGTTGGCTGGATTAGGTTGTGTACCGCTGTATTTTGGCAGCCGGGAGTGAATGGGCTGCTTTCGCTTGCTCTGTGCGTCGCTTTGCACTCTATAAATCTGAATGCTCAGTGGGGCTGTTGAGGGAACATGCTGTCTTTATTTCTTTTTGTCTGGATATTTTCTGAGTCTGGATGTTTCTCTTCTACAGATCGACAACCTGGACCCTCGAGGAGTCCAGCTTGCTGCTCTGTTCATGAGCGGAGTGGACATGGCTCTGTTTGCCAACGACGCTTGCGGACAGCCTATTCCCTGGGAGCACTGCTGTCCCTGGATGTACTTTGATGGCAAGCTGCTTCAGAGTAAACTCATCAGGGCCAACAGGGAGAAGGCCCAGCTCATTGACCTCTGTGACGGTCAGGTAGCTTCTTCCACACCACGCACACAAGTCAGCAAAACACGCTCCACTTACAAGGCCTCAGTGTGATTTAAACCATGTTAGTCTGCAGGTCCTCAAAATGTCTTAAATTCAATTTTGTAAATATTAGCTTTGAACTTTCCTAACTTTGAACCTATGAGGTCTTCATATCCACAAACATTTTATCTAATTTATCCATCTTTTAATTTCTTTTTGTGAAAATGAGTCAAGCTCTTCTCTGACAAAGTCCACATTTCTAATGTTAGAAATCTTTAAACCATTTTATTTGCACTTACTTGTTGGCAAAATGTAGATTTAAGACTCACTCTAATAACCATATTCCCACAAAAAAACTACCTCTGCACAGGACCTTTTGCTCCTTCTTGCATTTTTTGAATTAGAAAAAATGATTAGTCCAAAAATTACTCTTACCTTAGGTTAAGAATGATGTTGAAAAGGCCTTAAAAAGCATTATATGTAGACACTCAGGTTTTGGCCATGTCTACAGGTAAAAGGTTTATTACCTGTTCTGAATGAACACGCACTCAAAGATGGCTCAAAAAGCCTGCTGTCACTTTCGCACTTGAGCGGCGACAGAAGTTGTGTGAAGAATAGACAAACGGGCACTCAAGCATTGCCATACACCTTGAGCAAAGGGTGCGGTGATGGGACCCCGACCATCACAGAGGTGGTTTCGAAGCTGTCAGACGATCCAACAAGTAGTTTGTCTGAAGCAAACTGAGGCCTTCACGTCTTAAGGCTCATTTACACTCCTTTTATGTTCAAAAATAGATACATCTGTTTCAAACATTGTAAACGTCACTGCCTTCATACTTATGATGGTATAGATACAGCCAATAGATGGCACTAGAGGGCAGAGTCAAAAGTTTCTTAAAACAACAAGGCGACGCTGGAGGAGGTTGTAATATTGTACCTTTAAACAGAGGCAGTGTTGTAGAGGCTCGGTGACCTACTTTATTACATGTTTGCTCTGTTACGCAATCTTTTAAATGTCCTCTTCATCTCGTACTATCGTATCTTGCTTAAACTACATTACACTGCCCCCGTGATCTCCAGTGGTACTGCTCTGTTTCATCTATATCTGTAACCTTTCAGAAAACAAATTCAGACAATATGAAGGCAGAGTACAGACGGAAGGTTCCATCCTTCTCTGTCTCCCTACCTAACACTGAGCATAAATGAGCCCTTAGTTTTCACACTGATCATATATGCAGTTTTAGTTTGCACAGAGATATTTAACACTGCAGTACTGAGATTTAATTTATTCATTCAGTCCCCTAACCCTAAAATGTGTCCAAGATTTATATCCGGTTAATCGACTCGTCAGTTGACAGAAAAGTGACAAATGTAAAAGTTCACTTCTTGGTTGGTTAAAGAGTTAAAGAGCTCTTGGGCTCTTGGAAATTGTTGTTTAAATTATTACTTTTTACAGCTGATTGATACTTAATAGATGGAACTTGAGGCAACACACTTCCCTGCAGATTGTTTAATAGTGGAGGTACTGCGCCAAGAAACACAGACAAGTGTCAGCAGGTGGGCAAGAAGATGACTGCTGATGATGTAAATAATGCAGTTATTATTCATTATAAATTCATTACATTCCAAATGTTTTCTGAAGAAGGAAATACATTCAGCACATTAGTTAGGCCTCGAGGACACACTGCAACACTGGAAGCAAGCGGTACTTGTACATATATTTAGTTTAACCCTTACTCTCTCTGCTGGACTCCTGTTGTCTCAGAGCTCATGAAGCTTCCTTAGACCAGTAAAACAACGAGAAGTTTCACAAGGTAAATAATGGCTTGATTCCATATTGATTTGATCAAACAACTATTATGGTGCTGGAACATTTCCTTGTCCATCAGGGCCGCTCCCGCAGTAAAAACACAGCAGTCTGTTAAAGTGACCACAAACTTGATTTAGAAGTGCGTTCCTTCCATATCTTTATCTTTATGAAGAATAAATGATGTGACGTGCCAAGAAGTTTAAGTTACAGAAAACCAGCTATTCAGATTTTTGTCACAAGTCTAGACATCAGCTGTATGTTAGACCGGGATAGTCCTCATCAACCATAAATGAGACCGCTTCAGAGCAGCTTCGCCAAGTTCAACCCAAGAAACTAAATAAAAAAAGTTTATTTGTACTGAGCACTGACTGCCTGTCAGTAATCCCAACAGATCACTTAACAACTCCAAAAAAAATCTAAAGCAAGATCTACATTACCCAGAGCAAGAGAGAGCACTGGGTTACTGATGCAACAAGCTGTTAGCGTGTGTAACAAACATATGTAGAGCAACAAGGTCAACAAGTTTGTTTTGTATCCAGTTCTGCTTGAAATTCATGCCACACACAAATTTTGTCACTTGTGGAAGTTTTATTGTGAAAAATCCTCCAAACGTACATTTGACCTTCAATAGCTGTGCACTGTCCACGCTTCACAGAAGTGGAGAAGTCACTTCCTGTCATCTCTAATTAGACTGATGCCTGTCAGTCACACTTCAGAGGAGACGAGCAGTTTTTCACATCTGTAACCAAACAGGCTTAAAACTTAAAAAAGATAATAACGTGTAGAAGCAGTTTACAGCAGTCTGTGACTTCTCTGAGAGCTGATAGAAAAACAACATGCATAATTAACACTTACTACAAATACATTTGTACTTTTTACAAATTCATGAGTTTGAGTTTCCAGTGCTTTTAACCAAATAGGAAAAATACTTTACTGATACTGGACCAACATTAAAGGGGAACTTACCCACAAAATATTTGGAAATCAGTTAGTCATGTCGTGTTACCTTGAATTTGTGAAAAAAAAACAACTTTGCTTTTCTTGCATGCCTCCACGGAAATCTGCGGGCGTATTATTTGATTGTTGCATTGATTGATTGGAGACCACAATTAAAACAGCAAAACTATATCAAAGTTCAGTTTACAAACTCTCACACAACTCGTGCAGTTTAATCCAAGTCTCATTTATCCAGTCGTATGCTCAGTACTTCCCAAACACATGCATTTTTCTAAACACGTTAGTATTTAAAACGGAACCCAAAGTGAACTTGGGCACTTCAGCATAAAGCTGAATAAATGAGACATGGATTTTACTGCATGAGCTATGTCAGGGTTTGTAAACAGATGTTTTGATATAGTTTTGCTGTTAAACTTGGTCTCCCAGTCAATCAATAAAACAAACAGCAGTTTTATGTTGAGGCGTGCTAGAAAAATGTGAGTGCTCTTCAGGAATTCAAGTTACAATGGCATGACTAATAGATTTACAAGTGGTCATTTTATGGGTGAAGTATTCCTTTAATTAAACACTGTAGCTGCTAAGTGACTGACTCACCTGAAAATATAATCTTTATTTTAATCTATCGTAAAGCTAGAGTGCAGACCATTTACATCCAAATGAATGTCTGCTACATTCAAGCCCTTACCAAACAAGTTCAAACAATGCTGATAAAGCCTGTTGCTGTCAGGGAAATCTCTCCATCTTTCACGGTATACCAGACTTGTGATGGCTTTCCCACACTGGCACATGAGAGGTGATGCATTTTACGGCAACCAGCCATAGCTGTTGGGCAGGAACAGGGGAGAGACCCCCTTCTTAGTGAGGAGCAGCTGCTCAGAGCATGGTAATAAATCCTAAAAAGCATTCAAGGAAATTTTCTAGAGTGGATACCCCAGATAAAAAAGAGAGTCTGAGTTCAGAGAAAGGTTTAAAGTGAAAAGAGGGCTGCAGGGGGCGGGGAGATGTGGTGAGTTCACCTGCAGCCATACATGATAAGCACGAGTCAACAGTGTTTGTGTAATTACTCTCGTGGCCAGAGGGGGGAGACAAAAGTTCCACACTCCAGCTTTTAAGTGAAGGACAGTTATCGGCCCACTCACAGTCTAACAAATAAGCATGAATTTTAGTCAGGAATACAATACCAATACCATAGTACCAATACCTGACATGGCCAGCTGTGCATTTATAGATGAAAATAACTTAAAGCTGCACTACGCAAGATATTTTACTAAATACAGCTGTCTCAGAGTAAATAAAACATGCTGCCCTGTCCTGCCAAAGTGAAACACTGCAGGTTGATTCTAATTTTACAAACAAATACAACTTGGTTTTAGGTGTGGGCACCACGAATGGCCATAATATCTGAGAAGTAAAGTCATCCAAATGTTAATTTTGACAAGTAGAAATGTTAACCAGCAGAGTGAACAGTTTGTTTACAGTCATTTTCTCTCTTCAGACTGAGCTGGTTGCTAAGGTGGAGAAGATGCGTCAGAGCATCCTGGAAGGTCTCAACTTCACCCGGCCACCTCATCCTCCTCCATTCCCCCCGCCGCCACCTCCACCTCCTCACGGGATGCCTTTCTACCCTGTCTCTGGCTCCTTCTACCCCCCACCCCCTATGATGCCACCTCAGGGGAGAGACAGAGGGATGGCTGGTGAGTGCAGCGGCTCTTAAACTAAACCCTACCTGACACATGTGGAAGAGTTTGTGTTCCCTGTGCTGTGTCCTAGACCAGGTACCTACATGTGAGCTACATCAGTTCAGCACTCATGAGAGAAAAGTGTATTACTGTGGATACACTTGCACAGATTAACACCATTGTTCTGCCTTCAAGGAATCTCGTCACAGGGTGGGAAACTGGAGATAGCCGGCACTGTGGTGGGTCAGTGGGCTGGCACTCGACGCAGCAGAGGAAGAGGAGGCTTCCCTGTCCAAGTGGTGTCAGTTGGGGGACCTAATAGAGGGTAAGTACAGAAAGAAGATGCATGACATTGGATTTTTACTGATATGCCGATTTTTCCGGTTCATTTTGGCTAACGACGATACATGCACATATCTTTTCCACACAACTTAAGAGAACATTGAGTCTTTCCTGTAGTGGAACATATTATTATGTCTACTCTTCTCATGATGGTCCACTGGCAGATGCAGACATAAGATACAATGCTTTCGAAATGTGCACATTCACTGGGCAAAGTAAGAAAAGTGCCACAACTGATTAGGTTACATGTAAAAGATACCACATTTATTTTTATGTAACATTTTCCAAAGAAACTGTTATAGTCATCCTACTTTAACAGGCTTGGATGATATTCTCCTTGAGACAGTCCTGACAGTAGCCAGAAGCAGGGCAAATTTCACCTATTTGAAGTAACTAAGGAAAGCATCATCTTATCAGCCTGTCATATCAGCAGAGACGTTCATTTCGGGACAGTTACAGTATTTCATTTTAAAGCCTTTATCTCCCAGTACAGATGATGTGCTGATATTATTGTGCATCCCTAATTCCTTTTCTTATTTATTTCTCCTGTAGTCGCCCCAGAGGTGTGATCTCCACGCCCGTCATAAGGACGTTTGGTCGGGGAGGCAGGTACCACCCTCGAGCCTTCAAGAGTCAGGTAGCATTCCTGGTAAGTGAGTGATGCATCACTCTTCACATGGAAGACATGGGCCTTCACAAAGCACTCATAATGATCTACATTAAATTCCAGTTAATTACAGACAGATTGGGAGTGTACGTTTTCCATTTTGACCCTCTGTGTTTGTGTGTCACTATTGCAGAATAGTGTTTGGCAGCTTGTTACTTCATGCATATCATTTTTTTCACTAAGCAGAGAGCTGGGTCCAAGGTTAAAAATGTTGTCCTCTTCTTGTTGCATGTCCTATTTCCAAAGACAGATTCAGCTTTGTGTCAGTGTACCAGCAGCATTTCCTTCAGAATTTCCCATACACCTGAAATAAAGCTCCTTTCAGGCAATTTAATTCATAAATGTGATGGCAGTTTAATGTGTCTGAATGAGTGCACAGGTCAGTTTTACATGAAAGTAACACCTTGTAACTTGAAGGCAGTCTGAGGCAGGATTGTATTGGCCTGAGGGTAGAAGCTCTTCTGAGCCTCTCAGTGTTGGCCTGGTGAAAACATGTGGAGCTGGTGCACTGTGGACCAGGAATATCCACAGCAAATGTCATGGAAATCTGGGTGTTGGATTTGTAGAGGAGATGTTAGGGTGTTAAGAAATGGTCCTGTGTAAATCATCAATGTCCATTTCAGATTTCACAGCAGTCTCACCTACAGTTTTGCGCTGAAGCAAAAGAGTTTGAGGGGCAGACATGTTTAGGCCCTCCTGGCCTGGAGGATTGCGTAGTGTGCAGATGATCTCACCAACTAATCATATTAAGCTTAGAATGTTCAAATTTAAAGGAGACCTCTTATGGTTCTCCATAATATCTTATGTAGTGTTACAATGAAGAATGGTCATGTTAAGGGTATCAACGGTTTCAAATAATGAGGTAAAGATATGCAAATTCATCCGTGTGAGCAAAAACCTCAGGTATCCTACCATTTTGAACACTCCACTTACAACAGTTTTTTCTACAGTATTCTGGTTATACAGTATGACATCATAGTGTGCTGGATTTCTTTATATCGTCATCTGCTCTTTGCACGCTTCTGCGAGTGCTTACATTACAAAGCCTACACTGCTACATGAAGCTACATGTTAACGTCAAGGATGCTGTAAATTTCTCACTGATTTCGGATCGTATTCCTGCTGGAACATGTCCAGTTGTGTTTAGAAGCTTTTATTAGTGATTTCTCACAGTAGTAAGTTTTTCATTACAGTCATACTCTAGCTGCAAGTGGATTGCTAGCATACATGTAGCTACATGCTAACATCAGGGGAAACTTGTAATCTTGGTTGCTGATGTTGTTAATTTCCCCCGGATTTTGGATCATATTGCTGCTGGAATGTGTGGGGTTGTGTTTAGAGGCTTTTATTGGAGATTTTTCAGAGTGAAAGAGACGCTATTCTCTGTTACAGTCGTTCCTTGGCTGCAGTGACTACACAGAGTTGGCAAGATGTAGAAGAGCTTGAATCACCGACCAATGCAAGCAGACTGGGCTTTTTCAGGAGGGGATTAAAGAGATGGGAGTTAAATCCATCATTCAGACAGAGGGGAAATACAGGTGCACAAGCACAGGCAGTGTAAGGAAAATAGTGTTTTTTGACCAATGAGGCATGTAAACATGTTTTCGTAGAAACCCAAAATACAAGTATGAACCTAAAATGAGCAAACGGGTCCTCTATAATGGATCTAGTCAAAGGGCCTATGGACCTATAGGTGAAATGTAAATTTCTCAAGAACTGGAAAGACAACCTCTGATACCCCTTTTTTAGGAATGTGGGATAATCACATCAGTGGTGGTTATGCCTCAGCATAGACTGTATGTGCTTCACAAAGATCCAAATACAGCTGTTGCTCCTTTCTCTGTTTAATTACAGTGCAACAACAGAATACATAACCATTGTTTGAGCATTCAGCACTGGATGAGTGGGAACTAAACAGCCCCTCAGCACGTCTTTGTGCTGTTTAAAACCCTTTTATTTCACTCCTAATTAACTCCTCGGTTACTCTCCAGTCTTTTTGTTAGTTACAGGAGTTTCAGCCCACATCTGTATTTCCTCCGTGTTGCACACGTCTATAAGCAGAACCACTCACAGTCTAACTGTCATTGGCATGCGTTTAAAATCCTTTTTTGTCTGTCCTTTGCAACAGAGCAAGCCTGCTCATAAGCCTGCTCATACATCTGGACATGATGCAGTGAAGGAGAGAAAGAAGGCCAAGCCAGAGGAGAGGAAATCCTTTGCGGCGCCGTGCGACAACTCAGCCACGGAGAACGGCGTGGAGGACAAAGAGCCGGACCAGCTGAATGGAGATAAAGAGGAACGCAGGGCTCTCATCCAACCTGAAAGTGCCTTAAGCAGTGACTCCAAGACGTGCAATTCTAATCCTCACTTAAATGCACTAAATGTAGACAGCGGCTGCCATAGAGATGAAGGTCTGGAGGCCGCTGTCTTAAAAAAAGAAGAGTAAGCCTATTTTTCTAGAGAGGGTGAAGGATGAATGATGGAACAGGGTTAGGATATCTGGAAAGCCTGCAGTCAATGTACCTTTTTCCTGTCAGATAAAGAAAAGAGATGAAATTCGGATCCCTCTCAGTAAACATGAGATAAACGACACACTGCTAGTTTAAGGAGTTGTTCATCACCAAGATTTCTACATGTTAATGACAATGATACTTTTCCTTTTCGTTAGAATATTAAAGCTAAAGAAGCTTTAATTTGGAAATATTTTAGTTCTTATAGTTTGATGCGCTAGTCGGCGCCACGTCGCCACAGTACTGTCATCAAGTTTGTGTTGTCCAGTAACTGCTTAATGAAAACCAAACGTATAACGAGAAAAACAGAATGCAACACATCCGCCTAGGTCACCACTTTGGGTTCGGGTCATATTGAAGCAACTCTGTTCATCAGTTCAGACGAGCTCCATGTCATTTCAGTCATTAAGCTGTAAGTAACATTTCAAGAAATGGCTCTCAAAATCAACTCGACTTGGTTTCTTGAATCAGACGTAGAGCTGTAGTATTACCGCTTCAATAAAACCTTCTGCATGGTTCACAGTTTCACAGGTGTGTAATTATTATGCATGTTGTCCTTTTTCCTCCATCTTTACAAGTACCCATTTGCAAACTAACGAATGGCTAATATCAGTGATGGCCCATAAAAGGTGTTAACTGTTAGTAACACGTTTGTTCTGACCTTGATTCTTTTGTGACCTCTGTTGCATTTAATAAAAGACAAAAAAACAGGAAGTTATCTACCCACTCTGAAATAGTGTATTCACACAATATTGTTCTCTGTTGCTGTTTTCTGCATTAGTCAAATATCTGAGAAAAAATAAAAAAGCTTTGATGAAAGTCACTTCTTTTGTAGCTGAAAGCAACATCCTCAATCACTCCCGATTAAGACTTTAGCCGTCAGCCAGTAATCAATTTTGAGATTTACTTTAGTGTTGTTTTTCCACTCATACTTCCACACCAGTATCATCATCTAACCTTTTGACTTAATTCTCCTTTTCATGTTTCATTAGTGATCAGAGAAATGGTGTATTCCCCCCGCCAGAGCTAAATAGGTTTCCTTCTATGTAAGTTGATCAGTTTCTTAACTCATGGATTGTAAAAGAATGAACTGCTGTTGGGGTTTGGTTGAACATTGGTGGATTGTGGCGTGGTGTATGTGAAGGCTATGATGCTTAATAAAACTATATTCTTTTAGTACAAGTTGTTGGTCGTTTGTTTATTTATCCCTCATCGTACTGTAACAGCATGTAGGCATTAATATTTCACCTTTCCCCTGCTCACTGACTGACTGCATATTTAAATCAGTGCATTCATTTTTAAAAGCAGTAGAGTGAGCAAATCTGCTCTGAATGCTAACAGGCCAAATTACAAAATCATGGCTTGTAAGGGCTTTGCCTTGTGGAAATGGAAAGTGTATTTTAAGATTATCCAACAATCTTTAAGACCCGCTCAGATGAAGGAGATATAAATTAGAGATATTTTATTGACAAAACAATCCCATCTTATACAGAGCTTTCAATTGTATTAAGAGTGATGATTCTTGTCGCAGTTTTCTCCCTTATCATTTGACTGCATGTGTCAATTAAAGACACTTAAAATTCTAAACTGATAGGAGTGGGTGAACTTTGACCTGCACCATCATTATGAGTCCTATCGTCAATACAAAAACACATATTACATGTCTGAGAACAATCTATACACATACAAGTACATCTAATACTGCTGGGACATGCTCAACCAGAGACACTGAGGCAGTTGTTTGATTTATTTGACTAATCAATTATTTAATTGAAAATCTGTCAAATTATTTCTGCAATATTGTAATGCCTCTGCAAATGAATATAATCATGCAAAATGATCTATTGGACTCATTTTGTGAATATTACTGTGAAGCAATAGATGTGACTGTCATTTTCTAGTGATCAATACAGTCTCCTGTACAGCACAGCGCTGTTGCAAGGATTAGAAGTCTGTGTTCCTCCTGCAGAATATCACCAACCTATTACATTTTTTGACTAGACACCAAGTGTCAAATTTTCAAAGCAGTTAAACAACACCAAAATTGTAAATTGGATATATTAATTTAACTATATTAAAAAAAAATCATATATTTTCTGTAGGTATTATTTCCCTAGGTCATTGTGTAAATGCTGTTTCAGTCTTCACATTGCCAGGTATTTAGATATTTGAGTGGATTATAATTTAATTTATTTATGTTTTGTTTTGTTTTTACCAACAAAACCTAATTTTTTATACAATTTGGATTTTTTTTATTTGGATTTTTTTTTTTTTATGATTTTTTTACATTTATTTTCATTTTTTTTAACTTATTTGGATTTTTTATCTATTTGGATTTTTTTTTACATTTATTTTCATTTTTTATATTTATTTTCATTTTTTTAATATTTCATTTTTTTTAATTGTTTTTATGTCTTTGTTGTTGTTTTTTGACCAACAAAACCTCTTTTTTTTTTTTTAAACATTTAATCTAAAACCAGCCTCACACTCAGTCTTTAAAACCCAACATCTATAACGTGTATTGGTAGAATAACACATAGATGTCCTAATATTACTGATCCATAACCTGTTTGGTACCTATGACC
Organism: Epinephelus lanceolatus; assembly: GCF_041903045.1. Classification (NCBI taxonomy): domain Eukaryota; kingdom Metazoa; phylum Chordata; class Actinopteri; order Perciformes; family Serranidae; genus Epinephelus; species Epinephelus lanceolatus. The sequence goes on from NC_135734.1 coordinate 13,627,960, forward strand.
CTACCCCTATAAAAAAATGGCAAAACTTAAAAAAAAAAAAAAAAAGATTTTTCTTTATTTATTTTTTATCATGATATTTAACAAATATGACCAAACAATAAATGGTTTCTGTAATTTCCATAGAAACAATATTAGCTTGATTTCATTTTATTTCTATGGTAATTACATAATGCAGTTATTTATTTCTTAATCTAATAGATATTACGCCTAATTATATACAATCTGATATATTCTGATGTAATATACATTATTACACCTTTTAATTTATTATTCTGCACTGTTAAAACAGCATTATTTCATTCGGTTATCACGTAAACATAATTATGTAATAGCATAAGAATCTGCACTTATGGCACAATGTGACATTATTCCATCAGCTAACAATAAGCATTGTGAGACTGCTGATAAAAGGCTTTTATTTTGCCTGTATGTGTTGATGGGGGCTGATCGCTGCAGTGTTGATTGATCCGGACGTTCATTCATCTGATTTGAGCTCCGCTGATTTAAACCTGCTCCCTGACGTAACTTTCACATTTATTTATTTATTTATTTCGCAACGACATCGAGGCTACATTTTCTTCTGGCTCCTAATATGACCGCCTCGGTGCCGAGCAGTCACCAGGGGGCATGCACATAGTAATAATAATAATAATGCATTTCAGGAAAGCCTGCTACGACGAGCCTCCATCGTTTGCACCACACGGCCGTGGTGTGATGGAGATGTGCGCTTAGCTTCATGTGTCCGGCGGGTCTGCCCCTGGCTTTTTTTCTGGGGAAGATCATATTGGATCATATTGTTTGCAGGACGTTGTTCCTCCTGCAGCCCCCCCAGTCTATCCCGACGTAGTTGTGAATTGAACATGGCGACTGTACCAGTATATTGCATCTGCAGATTACCTTACGACGTGACCCAGTTTATGATCGAGTGCGATGCTTGCAAGGACTGGTTCCACGGCAGGTAAGGCCAGATTGCTCACCGTGGTGTTTTTGTGGCGCTTTGCATTTGTTTTAAACAAACAAAAATGGCGAGGTCTCGGTGCGTTTGACAGCTTTGTGGCTCTCAGTCGCCCGTCTACATCTGAAGAGAGGCCGCTTGGAGAAGAAGAAGAAGGCGGAGTTAAATATAGCCGACCGGGGTTGTGACATTTTTTCGCGAATAACACAAAACAGATTGCTCTTATAAAAAGTTACGGTGGTTAATAGAGTGATTTCGGTGTGGGTTTCGTCTAATAATTGCACTTAATGCTGATTTAACATCCCCGCATAGCCCCAAACTAAACCGTCCCCGTTGTAGTGAGCGGGCGGCAGAGGCATCGGGGGAAGCCTCGGCAGTCTCGCTGCTCATTTGTCTCCCATTTCCCCTCTTCATGGCCGCTTTCACTGCGATATTTCGCTTATATTGTCTGTAAATGTTGTCACACTTTAACCGTCCTCGGAGCTTTCACCGAGTGTTTTCACGGAGCACGGCTGAAAATCACGACCCGAGTCTGAGCTCAGCTCCGCACAGCCTTCCTGCCAGGCAGCAGCTATGGCTGACAATAGCCCGGACTGGATGCCCTTAAGCTTTAGCGGGGGAAATAATACACTTATTAACACACAGCCAGCAGCTTTGTCACTTCTGTGAGCTTCGGCTGATTGCTATTTTCTTTCACTGCGTTTAAACGGAGACGTATGCTCCGCCGCCGCTCATCACTTTCTCCGCCGTCCATGAGCTGTAATGATCCCTGTTATCATCATGTTATATTTGCCTCCTGTTGTTGGAGTTGTTGCTACACCAGTCAGTCCCTGCACCCGTCTTTGTTTTGCCATGTTTCATGCTGTTCGGCTGCACTCTGCATGTCTTTTTGGGAATAGATCATTTGTTAATCGTGTTTCGTTTTGGTGAACAAGCCCTTCAGAGCGATGAACAGTATTTACGCGCCTGAACGTTAACCCTTTAATGCTCCCCCTGGCTGCCTGCGCTGTGTGGAGCTTTATCACTGTATATAGGAGCGAATTAAAGGCTGGAGATAAGCCATGACCTCCAGTCACGCATCAGCATGAGCCAAACAACCAGTATAATGAAAAAAAAATCCTATTGAAAATTTAGATCCTAAATATTCCTATATCAGCATGATGCTGCTTACTATATCATTTATATACAGCAGGGAATTCTGTGAGTTCAAATCTGAAAGGTTTATGTCCCCTGTTAAATAAGTGTTGCTTATAATAAAATCAAATCATTCAGGAACCTGAGCTGGCCTCAGCTGACCTCTATTAAGTGAAAAATTAGGTTACTTAACTCAAATTATAAATGGAAATATAAACAGCACTTAAGCTATGTACATTTAGAGCAGGAAAAAAATATATAATACTTAACGCACCTATTATGTTATCAAACTGGATCTGTGGTACTCACTTCTGAGATGAAGTCACTGTAGAGGTTGTTACGGTATTATTAGTCCTACATGACATCAACATAATTATGGTTTTTGGTACACAGCAACATCTGCAAACTGAAAAGCAGGGAGCCATTAATGGAGCCCTGTGGGATCCCTCATACAATATTATGCATCTCACTTTGTCTCTCCTCAGCCATTTAAATAGTCTGTTGTGATGAGCTGGATATGCACTGTATTTGCTTTGGAGGTGGCAAAGGGTAGCATTTGTTATCTGACATGTTCACACACATGTATGCATGCATATGGCAAGAGGAGTTAATAAGTGGTAATTACACTGTCAAGTAGGCTTGGGCAGTTTCTATTTTTTCATACCGTCAAACCTTCCTGACATTTCACAGGGATATACAGTACATGATGTTATTTGTGTTTAAAAAATGTAAAAGCTGCGTTACTGGGGGTAAAGTCATTGCTTACAATGCTGTGTTTTTGCCTACTTAGATAAGTCTTGCCTTGTTTAGATACCTGTGGACCTGATGACACTCATTGCTGCAGCAGATACAGACACATCAGTGGGCTGAACAGAAATGATGTGTTGAATAATATCATGGCTAAAAATTGCGCTTGTAGATGGAAGAGGTTGTCTTAAGATAGTTATATGTGGTATTTTTTTCCCTAGTTCTGTAACGTTATCCTCACCATTCGCAGTTGTCATCTTTCTCAGCTCAGCTGCCTGTGCCACCAGTAGAGACTGACCTCTGGTGCCACGTGCTGTGCACTTACATCACCTCAATACAGCATCTCTGTATCAGTTTAAAAGAAAGAGAAGCGTCTGTAATTTTGACGGTATTGAAAATCATACCTTCAGGATTCCTTAATACCCAAGTATACCGCAATACCTTGACAGCAGCCAAGCTTTATGTCAAGCTATAAAAATATCAAGGGAATAGTTTGTGTGGTGTTGAAATATGATTACACTGGTTGTAACAACACACATGTGTGTTGTAATGAGCATGGAGTAGTTATGTTCATTTATTTCCAGAATATGGTAAAAATGAAATATATTGGGGAACATGTTGCTGTCATAGAGTCTGGTAAGAAGACAGGTATGAGTTTCTCTTAGCCCAGCTCCATCAAAACTGAACAACAACCCTTTGTACAACTTCTGTCTTATTTACATCTAAAAGAGTCATCCTGGTTTCCGCCGTGTTTGAGTCATAACAGCATTCAGGAGAGAGCTTTTGAGATGCTGCTTGCAGTTGTTGTGCCCATCTGTTGTTGATCAGGAAGCAGTTCAAACTCTAACTGCTCCTAAAACCACAATGTCTTGCTTTTACTGTACATTTCTGTTTCAGCCCATGTGGACTGAACGGTCCAACATGCACATAAGTCAGCTTTTGAAGTTGTTCGATTTCTCAGCTTTAGTCAATATGTTTTATATTGTATTAAATGAATGTGTGGAATGTGAAAAGGGTCACCCGTAATGACAAACCCACAGAGAGCTATTGCCCAACTCTGCGGCTCCATTGAGCCTTTTAGCCTCTTTTAGCTCGTTATTTTTGATTTACTGGTCCCCCGGTTCACTGCAGGGTTCATTCTCACTGCTCTCATCAACCCTTCTTTACCAAAGCAGTAATCAGCTGTTATCAGCCGACATCCTCTGATAAATCCACTATATGCTGTTAGCAGCTAAGCTAGCTGGTGAGGAAATCAGACATCTTGCAGAGTCTAAAGAGTCTTGTATTTTATCTCAGTAGTTGGTGGAGACCAAACCACAGCTAAAAGAGAGTGAGTATTGAACTCATTGGAACCCTACTGATAAATTAGATGACTGATACATTATTATCTGCCACGTTAGCCTGAAACAGAGATGTCACTATGGGCTCCTGTTGGCTGATGAGTAGCAAAACATTGCAATACAGAAATGCCAATATGTTTTGGGGTAATTTAGAAAGGTTGTCACTGTAACATAGTTACAACATTTTTTTTTTTTTTTTTTTTTTTACAGCAGGATTCCCGCTAAGTCTCTATCTTTGTCACAGTTCTTTCATCACAAAACTGAAAATGTTTATAGTGTTTACATTTATAAATGAACTCACACATCAATATCAATATCAGCATAAAAAAATCCGTATCTGTCAAATTCAGCGTACAGTGCATCGGCCAGAAACGTGACTCCAGTAGGGTGAGAATGTTGTTATCGGATGTGTAAAATGTTACCTTAATGCAATAGTTATACATTAAGACCGTGTGTCTGTCAGTTTGTTTTGGGGTTCTTTTGCCCCCTAGTGGTGAAAAAGCATGAATGTAGCCAGAAGTTAGCAGCTAGCATTTAGTCATTGTGCTAAGCTAGGCTCAACTCACCCCAAACATATCTCTGTACCGCACACGCTGATTAATATCTTGCCATTTGTCTGTATGTAAGAACATTTTGCTCACAATTTTGTCCTGTTCCTTTCATGTCTGTTACAGTAGCTATAAAATACTACGTTGACACACCGTACTGTCGCAGTAACTACACATACTAGGGACCATCAGTGGCCTAGTGTTGGAAATAACAATTGCAAATTTAACAGTACAACAGTATCTCTTCCCATTGGGCCTCTATGTGACGTGTGAAGCTTTTACTGCATTACAGTCAGTCAGTACAGTTGTGACATTTAAAATTCAAATTTGTTTTAAGTGGGCCCTTTTTTGTTGGTACCACAAGAAGTCACTCAGCAACTGCACCATTTCTCTGAATATCATCACTTTAGTTTAATTTTTTTTTGCCATGAATAGCAAAAACACAGTATTTGTTACTGTCCCATTTCACTGATGCCAGTAGGTACTGCAACTTGATTTTATTACAATTATCACTTATTAAGACTCAATAATTACCTATCTACTACCTAGCAAATACTTACTCTACAGTTTGTTCTTTATATACTATGTACTGTCACATACCTGACTTTTCACAGATCACCAATCCCATTCAAATCCAATATTCTTTAAATGACTGTAGATTTCTCAGAGATAACCAGTCCCAGAAGTGAAAACAGGTTATTACAGACTTCTAGCTTTCTCTTGCTCACTTCAGTATCTAACCTGGTCTTCACCGATCTTTGCATTCAGATTTGGTATACTGTAACTGTATCTTCTTGAAAAGGTTTAATTAACACCACAGTTTTGCTCTGCTCTAGCTGCTGTGCATTAAGTATGTACACTAAGTAATATAAGCTCTTAAGTGTATATAGGCCCTCTTGCCAAGCCAACATCAGCCCACACAATTAATAAACTGCACAGTGTGTCTGTGACAGCAGAGATTACAGCACAGAAAGAAATATATTAGAAAAAGTTATAATGACATCTGACATGCATGTGACTGAGCTAGGAAAATGTCATGGGCCCAGCTGACTGCCAACAACTTTGGCTTTTGACATTGTCCTGACATTAAATTTTAGTCACCTGACGTCAAAACCTAAATTAAACCAAATTTCAATGTCAATTTGACGTAGAATGCTGATGACAGATGATGCTGGTATTTTGTTGGTTTTTAATTGCATTAAGTAACCAAAATCCAGCGACTTCCGAACATTTTATGTCAATGTCATCTTGATGTTGACATAACAGCGTCTGCAACACTTTAGAATGTTTAAGTCCTTACAAAGTGGCATTCAAACGTTATTAGACATTTAAAATATTGTGAACCCAATTTTCGTTCCAATGAAAATTTAACGTCTGTCTACCATAAAAGTTCAACGTCTTTCTGACGACATATTGACATCCGTTGTCGGTAGGGGGAACTGAATGCTAGAAAATAAATCATTGTTTGGTTTTGCTATAGTTACGAAGAATGTGCTGCAGCAGATTATTTTAATATTAAACCCAAGGATCATGTGCCAGTTCTGCCAAAGACCAGTAAAAGAAATGCTCAAAGAGAGACTGAATTGAGTCACAGAAGCTAGAAGCCTTTGGGCTCTGTATTATCACCTTATAAAGTTGCAGCGATTAACGTCTTAGCAAAGAGTTGGCTACTTGTACCTCCAAAGCAAGATTATCATCGTATTGGCCCTGAGGTCCTGGCCACTAGACAAATGGAATTTCAATATTCACATTTTTTTGTCTTTGTTTTGGTGTCCAGGATCCCCATTGGGAATATCTGTAAATGAGCTGTAAAACCAAAACAGTGTGCTAAAAGAGGTCGCACAGATGGATGAATATTCTCTTTGGATTTTTTACTATGAGCAACCCCTTTCACATTAATGCTATTATTCAATATTGATTAATGCAGCTTTACATCTCATTTACTGTGTCTGCAGGGTAATGTGCACAGTTGACAGACACAGTAGCTTCTGTTGGGAAACAATTGTCAACAAGTGTTGAGCTACCAAGCATAAAATAGGCCTAAGTCAACACTTCCTGCAGCTGCTTCACAATAAAAGCCTTCTGGTGCTTCACTGGTGAAGAGAACCTGATGAAGTGCTGAGTGTGCAACAGCAGGACATGAAGACTTTGTTGCAGCTCTGATAGCACAGAACAGAAACAGTGAGTGAACGTAAGAACAGGAAAGTAGAAGTGAAACCTCCAACCAACATCAACCGCTAACATACATAGGAGTTATAAAACTACTGAAGCTGATCATCATGATTTTGCACCTTCATTCTTGTTACTCAACCATACAATGAAGCGATCAGTCACCATGATGTCAACTCAGCTGCTTTTGGTCAAGTAACGTTAGATATGGCCTTGATCCTATGGGATCCGTCATCCACACTCATAACAAGTTGATCATGGTGAATTTCCTTTATCGTGATCATCGTGGATATTGCGTCCTGCAGCACCCAAAGAGTCTCCTGGGCTACCATCAATAAAAGAGACTCTGCAAAAACAGGCTGCTCATGGACCAATCTCAAAAAGCACAAAAGATCTTAATCAAGCATTGGTATATTTCATATCCAAAGATATGATGATACTATTTCAAATATTTGAAAAGCTGACTTTTAAATATTGTTTATTGTTTTTCACTAAAAAAGATGTGTGTCCTAACGGTGATGCAATAAAAATATTTATTTCTTAACAAAATGCAATGTAAAGTGATTCCAGCATGGTTTAGAGCCATTTTCAGTATATTTTAATGATTGTCAGGATCATATCGTAAATCCAGGCCAGAATAATTGGGACATGAAATTTTCATATTGTCCCATGTCTATCTAAAACAAACTAACAAAAATCCTCCAGATTGATCTGTGGTAAAACATAACTCGAATATGTTAATCTTTTTGTTTCTATGCATGGAAAATTTCCCATCGTGAGAGGATACAAAATCAATTTTTACTCATTTTTAAAAACCAAGCAGTCCTATATAACCAGGTTTTTTTTACTCAAATAAAGAACTGAAACTAAATAAGGATGCCCGATTACATCATGATCAGTTTTGTAATACTAAGTATCATTCAATATGGAAACAGCAGAAATCATGTAGTACTTCTAATGTAAACATGGTACCATATAGTTGCACATCCATGTCAGAACTGTCTTCAGGGACAGAAAACAGGATCTTGACTTATAGTGTCTGACAGTCGATGGAGGCGCTGTTCTTGTTGAGGATGATGTAACACTTTCTTGGCCTTGAATTGTCACTGGACACAGCGCATCAGTTTCTAATGCCTACATATGAAAATCACCACAAATGGAGAGGCATGTTAATTATACCTCAGTTATAATTTGGTTGATCATATCAAAGATTGTGGTTTATCTTTGGACCCCGGGCCCCACTTTGGCCACCCTTGTCTTACAGGGATGCTTCCTCCTTCAAGCTTTACATTGTCAGGCAGCATTTCACTCCAGATGAGGTATCAGTGCAGACGTACCTTTTCTCTCACTGCTCCTCGTCACTGCAGTCTGTGACTCACCTGTATGGACTATCCTGATGATTTATATATATAGATAGATAGTGGAGATATACTCAGAGTACATATAATGTAAAATTTGACACAGACACTGAGCTAAAACATAAAGTGTTTAAGCTTGTTACTAGGTGTAATTAGGAGAGTTATAGCACTAATTCCTATCTCTATTACGCATAATGACATACTGGCAAAATAAATCAGCTAAACTATGTACCTTTCCTTTCTGTTCTTGTTCTGTTCCTGAATCTGTCTCGACTTGACTTGAAGTCACAACGCCTGACTGTTAGTGGATTAGCTGTGGGCTTTCACCACACTGACATCACAGTGTTTTGGTTCTGGCTGTTAATCAGCTACTGTATTAAAATGCGTTAATGGTCCCAGCCTAGCGGCATCAGGCCGGGTTGTTTTAGTTTTATTTGTTCCGCGTTTTAGGATGTATCTCTAAATTTTTCTTGCCACACTAATACAATGGAGGTAAATGGAATTTCATTTGTTGTGCTCACAGCATTGAAATTATCCATTTTTTAGAAATGATTTTACACAAGCAATTTGTCTTTCCAGAAAAAGTGGAATCACTGTAAACAGATTTCCACTGGAGCTACTATCGATGATTATTTCTCCTCATCCTTACCGCAGTCATTCTTTAAGCTTCAGGTAACAAGCTTTAGTAGAAACGTTATAGGCGATGTGACGTGCTGTCTTAGCCATATTGGACAATACAGGTGAGAAGAGCAGAGTGTTGTATATACTAGCTGTCTCAACAACATTGATTCTGTCCTTGTATTGAGTACAGACTAAAGGGTGACATGGTGAGTGGATTTTCACTCCTGTCACATCCCTCTCCCACAAAAAAAAAATTCTGTCCCATCCCATTGTTGGACGAATGATTTCTCTTCCATCCCATTCCTGTGTTGTGTTTTTAAGTAATAAATAAAACTGTGACTATTCATGTTAAAACTGCATATTTATATAGGAAAAACTAAGCACATTTAATCGTTATAGTGTAATGTTTAAATAACTCCTAACATAACAGCTGACCCAGCTATATATTTTTTGTTGTGTTATAATATTTACAGTATTTTTTTTTTTGCATATTTTTGCTGTAATTTTCTTTTTTAGGCCCACAGTTGTGTTTTTGACTTTTGCACTTTTGACTCTGCACTTGTACTTTGCCTTCAGTTTTATTTTCTCATAATATGCTTATTGTTTGCACCAAACACCAAGGCAAATCCATTGTTAGTGAAAACCTACTTGGGAATAAACCTTATTCTGATTCTGACTGCCACTACCATGTGGCAAATAACTAGTGCCTAGTCCGTTAGCTAGATGCTAACACATAATGGGAATTAGTATTAATGCGCTAACGGAAATTAGCATTCCGATATTGTATCTTAATAGACATTCTATTTCACTTTACATGCTAAACATAAAATGATGTGTGCTCATACTTACAGGCATATTCTTCCATATGCTCTGTAGAAATGAACTAATAGCTGATGACTTCACATTGTTAGCCCAATGTTATATTTTAATTCCTGCCCCACCCTCCCATTCACTTTTTTGTCCTGTCCCATTCCAGTCACGTGATGATTAGTGAAATTGAATCCCGTCCCGTGGGAATCCCACAGGAATCCTGCGACCCACAGGATTCCCAAAAATATGTCTAGCACAGACATGTATGTGTTGTTTTAATTAGTGACAGATTGTTCCCCTGACGAATTTTACCGTCAGACAATATAGCACGTTTCATGTTAACCATACTGTTTGTGTGTATAACATACATAATACCTGACATTACCTACTGTGTCTATAGAGCAGGGCCCAAATGTTCAACTATTAAGATATTCATTCGTTGGGGAGGTATTCGGTTTTCAATTTTGGAATTCGGGTAGTTTTGGCTTTGGAGCCTATCATTGTAAGCATTTATTTAGGTCATGATTTATCTGTAATAACAAAAATTGTTAAAAATGTACCGATACTACCTCGCTCGACCAACATGCATAAAACACCAAACCTTTGCTAAATGATTTTGTTAATTAGCAAATCATAATAATAACAGCAATGCTGTAGAAAAACAGAATCCTTAAAAATTAAGAGACACATGTTGCAGCTTTATGCGTCCATCTCAGCCAAGAACAGAGGAATGTCTGGCTGAGTCCTTCCCGAGTCATGTTCACCGAAACTCCAGAGCCCAAAAACTGGTATCTGAGACAGCCCTATGCGTCTCAAATAACAGCTTATTACAGTAAAATAAAAACCATTTGCTTGCTATTGAATAAACAAGTCAGTTACTAGCTAGCACTATGAGCTGAATTTTCTCTCAAGAGGCCAAATTACTCATTTTGAAACAGCATCACCTTCATGACATTTTTCACACTGACACACAGTAGAACATGACTACATGAATTCACACCCATTAAAACTAAACTGTTCTGTAACAGCACTTTTAGCAAACACAAGCAAACACCTTCTCAGAATGGCGACTGGGAGAGTCTCAAGGGACTGAAGGTACAACAGGAAGTCACTGAGCTAGCGCTGGCACTGGCTGAACCGTGCTATCTATCACATTTGGCTGTTTGAGCTACAGTTATAGATCAGCCTTGTCTGTGGGTTCAGTGAAGGAGTTGAACCCAGCAACAAAAGAAAATTTGGTGATAGCAGAACTGTTTTATGGAAATGAAGACTGTGCTGAAGGATTTGTTACATGTAGCTTTTGAGTAAAACCTTTTTTATTTAAATCATATGTGATTCACTGGAGAGTTGGTGGTAGAAAGCAGCGATGAAGGACAGGGAAAGAGGAGTAATAGTTGTAATGAGGGCCCCATGACTGGATGTACGACTGTTTCTATCATGTCTGTCTCAGTTTGATGTCTGAGTCCACCTCCTACCTTATGCTGTGATCAGACCTGCAGTATGTAATACAGTCTGACCTTTAGTAATTAGGCTACTGAGCACCCAGTGTGTCAGTGAATCTGTTAAAGGGCCACCCCAGTAACTTGCACTTTGAGAGAGAGGCTTAAAAGAATGATAAAAATCAAAGCACCAGAGGGAGCGATGTCCTGACTTTTAGTGTGGATCAAGCTCCAAAACTGCTGGATCGTACACTTCCCATAATGCATCTTACTTGTGATTTTTCTTTGAATGTTCCCTGCTTGATACACACTAATATCTTTTAAACTTCACACCCCTCAGTTTGTGTCAAAAATCCTAGAATCAAACCCAAACTGAGATAACCCCCGATTAAATCATTATGACATCATCACTGTATTTTCATCCACTTTAGAAAAGCTCCCCCAGAGCCGCAAGAGATATATACAACTGTTTTCACAGACTGAGCAGTATTAACTGTGTCGACTAGACTGATCCTCAAGTGTAAAATTGGTGGATTGCCCCTTTAAATAGCATTGTCGGCCTCTCTTTACTTCAGTGTGTCTCTAATAGACCTCGTGGCACCAGCATTAACACTATGGATGTCCTCCATGCATCATTAGCACAAGACTTTTTAAAAGTATTTTAAGTGTTCCTGTCTATAATTATTTCAGTTTAAATGACACCAGATACTAACAGCCACGATAGCATCAGTCTGGCTTTGTAGCTAAATTAGTACCACTGTTTAAAAATAGGAAAAAATGAATATACAATTTATAATAATCTGTTAAAAAACAAAATCTAATGTATTTAATAGGCCGTGCCCTGTACTATAGCTACAGGTGTCCATAAAATTCACTGTTCACCTGACCCACTGTCCTACATCTCACTAACACAACAAGGAGAAAGCAAAAGAAACAGAGAGCTGTTCTGAAATGATAACAATGACACCAGACCATCTGAGAAGTAATTTGAGGAGGAAGCTTTTTGGATTTGACACCATGGACCGGAAAAATGGTGAATTAAAGGAACACTTCACCCCACAATTGACTGTTTGTATATCAGTTCCTCACTTCATGTTGCGTTGAATGCATGAAGTAAACTTTGTTTTTCTCACATGCCTCCACAGGGAATGAAGAATCTAAAAACCGCAAAACCTCTTGATGAATTGGAGTAATAGGGGGCCGTGTTTTACAACAGCAAAAGTCAATCAAAACATTGATTTGCAAACTCCAATCCAAGTCTCATTTATTCAGTCATCTGCTCAGGACTTCCCAAACACAACCATTGTCATTAAAACCTTACTATTTAAAACACTTCCGCATATGAGTAGCGTGCATGGGCAAACGTGTGTTCAGGGGCGCTGCTCAAGTTTTGCAAGTCCTGAGCATACAGCTGGATAAATGACACTTGGATTATACTTCATGAGTTGTGTGAGAGTTTGTGAACAAATGTTTTGACATTGTTTTGCTGTTGTTGAACACAGCCTTTTTTTAAACTCCAGTTCATCAAGAATTTTCTTCTTTTTGTTCACTGTTGAGGCACACAAATTCATGAATTGATGTTAGCATGAGATGAGTAATTGATATACAAATGATTATTCCGTGGAAGGAATGATCCTTTAAGGTCACTCTGTTGCCGGCTTGCACCTTACAGTAGCCTAGGCACCGCAAAATGTCAGTTCTAGAGCATAACTTAAAATGTGTTGGCTACGTGGCATGTTCAAATTCATTCAAACAAATGGCGTGTTTGTTCCAATTTCTTTAAACGTGATTACTCCACAGTGAGTGAATTGTATTTACATGTTACAGAACAGGTGCTTTAAAGTCTATGATAAACCCTAGACGTGTACATCTTTACAAACAGTGCTGGCATAACAGTGATAGACATAACATTCCCTTTATATATTATCACTTATAATGTAGAATGACAGACACTTATCATATGACATGTTATCAGTCTCTGCAGAGGAGGAGTCATTTCTCTTACCCCCCACAGAGGAGGGTAAGAGGTTGAAGTCAGTTTCACAGATGTTCAAAGACGAGGCTGCACTGCAGCTTATGAAGTGATGAAGGAACTCAGATGTGGTTTAGACCTGGTGCAGGTTTAAAAATAAGTCCTATAGTCACAAGATCAGTTCTGAAACCAACATGGCAGCTATACAGAGAAGCTGAAGTGGAGGAAACCTGATCTTATGAAGTGTGTTTAGTCTCATTCAGACACTTCTCAGCAGAATTAATGTGGAGCTGTGCCACAGCTGTCAAGGTGACATGTATATGTATTTCTCAGTGTTAGTGAAACTCTAACTTACTCCTAAGTGGGGTAAAAACATGTCTCAAACGGCATGAACCTTTTTCTGCTCCTTAGCAAAAAGCTGAAGTGACCACACCTCAATAAACTCTGAATGAATTCTTCGACCACAGAAAGCTGACAATGAAAGTGTGTAAACATCTGTTTGTGCATTTCATGTTCAGCACAAACTTTAGGAGTTTTCCTCTAAGCCACCAAGTTGGACGTCATGAACAGGCATTTCCACTATGTCCACACACACACACACACACACACACTGTTGTATTTGCCCTCAGTGAAAGGGAGTAGGCGGTGTAGTAAAGCCGTGGAGTTCACATTCTGGGGAAACTCCCAGTCCACATGAGCTTGGGAGCAGCGGCTCCAAATGGGAGGAATTTGCTTGTGCACAAGACCATGACAGCTGCTGTTTGGAACAGTGGGAAGAGCGGGGCATTCACTGTCATCAGTTCAAACAAGGCAAATGCATTGTTTTCAAATCAATCAGCCGGACTTCTTGTGCGTGTTTATCTCTTGTCTGCTGTGTTGTTGTCGTGTTTTGCATCACTGCTGAAGCTTTTGGACGTTATTAGAATCAGAATCAGCTTCATTGGACTTGCATGTGTGCACATACAAGGAATTAGACTGCGGTCCCATGTTGCTGTCAATGTACACACACAGAACAGACATTATTATGACCTCACTAAGGCTGTACCAAATTAGTTAGGAGCTTCAGTTTCATTCACAACTTTGACTTTGTAACTTTAATGGTGCTTTCTAACGCGTAGTTTGGTTCAGTCGGTGCGAAAAAAGAGAGGAAGTTGTTTGTTTTTGTTTTTTTTTTAACAACCAAACCAAGAGGAGTTGACATTAAGTTTAACAGACTGATGTGTAACTTGTTGACTGGACAGTTTTGGCAATCATCCTGCATCATCAGGACCCACATGGGGAAAAGGGCAAAGTCTGGTGACTGACAGAAGTTTATGCAGCACTTTAATGCTTCTGACATGTTTATTTATGTTCTTTGGTGTCTCAAAGAGCTCATGAAGAGATAACTGATTATAAGCATTGTAAATATTATTAGACTGCAAATGGCTAATGACTGACAGACAGTAGTAATTCAGGTTACTTACTGAGAGATTGCTGTCACACACTTTTTAATAGACTTAAACTAACAAAGTATATGATGTCAGATACAAGCACAGTGATTTTAACATCTTTTTACCTATAATTTAGGGTTATGTACATATAATACAGATCAATTTTAAAATCGTGGACAGATTTCCTGATCAGCAGATCGATTTATTAGAGTTATTATTAGTATTATCTTTTGAAATCACGCTAAAATCACGCATCTGCGATTCTAAAATCCTGCGGTTGGTTTGTTTACCTTCACACCACAAATTAACCCCACCACACCTTTTCAGTCGGTTGTTTAGCCCACCTCAGGGATCAGCTGACAGCTTTCACACCAGCCTGAGTAAACTGTAATTTTTTTTTTTTTTTTGTGGCACGTCTATTTATTTTGTCACACCCAGTATTTCTGCACAACTGCAGATGAAGATTCCGCATTGCTAATATTATTAATATTACATTATTTGTAAAATGAGATTCCGGTAGTGGCTGCCGAGGATTGTTTCTGACTCGTGTGATCCAAACTTTTTTAACGGTGTTGCCAAGGTTACAGCCCTGGTCCTTTTTGCACAGTGACTGTCAGTCACACTGAACTTTTGTCTGGGACCATTCAGATTTTGAATAAAAAAATCCAAACACTTTTTTTTTTTAAATGTTAAGATTTTTTTGTTTTGCCATTTCTGTTGTAGCATAATGGCTTATAGAATTAAAATAATTAAAAATAATTAAAATAATAATAATTATTTGATCATTATTTTGTGCCCTTTGTGGATTAGCCTGCAGCCTACATGTATTTATGTTGACAAGAAGTTAAATTCATTAAAGACAGTTTAATAATAAAAAAAAAAAAAATCATTTAATCTGATAAAATCACTTTATTCAAACTGAGGATTTTGTTTGGGGAGTTTTTTCAGGGTGATGATGTAATAAAATGTGACAACAAACATCTGAAACATCACTTGAAACCCTCAGTAGAAACTTCAAATTGAAAAATGAAATGCCACTGCGTACAGCCCTAAACTCCACCACCTGAAGCACCACATTTCAGTCTTTCAGTTCTACAGTGGTCACACGTTAATGTTTCTCTCCAGTCAAGGGCCTCGAGCCTTACTTCATATCTCATACAGTTTCATTTCTCTGTGAGAGACTTTTGCACAATGATTGCATTCTAGTCACAACAAGCTTTCTAAGAAATAAGTAGCTGCAAAACTTTGAAATGTTTCTGATGTAATCTGTCAAATGTAGAAACAATTATTACATGAAAAGCACAGGTGTCACTTTAACCAACACTTCTTTCACAGCAGCTGTAAACCACAGCACTAAAATATAGAATGCTAATGCATTTACAGTGAAGAGGGGTATTTATAGTCGACTGTCTGGTGTACGCACTGTGCTGTCCTCCACCGTCCTGTCCCCTTGTCCTGCACTTTACTGTATATGACAGCCTGGTGCCCTTCTGCTGTGGGCCATGACTCATTTTAAAGGACTGTTTTAGTGTTTTTTTAGGGTCCACATTTCGTTTTACTACAAATTACAAACACTTGCTCATGGCCATTATGTATTTTAGATTTTAAATGTGTGTTTTTTTATTCCACCACTGGTTTCTGTTCATGTCACAAATCAGATAGTTGATCGACAGACAATTTTTCAACAACTGTTTCAAGGATCAGTTAATTATTTGTTATTTTATGCTTTTCCATTTCACTGACCAAATGATCAATGGAAAAAAAACTGTCAGATTAAATGATCGTATATATATCATGGTCAGTTGCAGCCCTGCTGTCAATGCAGTGACCACTTTGTAACTTGGAAAAATAAAAACAGAAGCCTACATGATGTCACTGTGACCGATTATGAAACTCAAGTTTCACATCTCTTTCAGGTCAAGTCGACTGTTATACTGCAGGGAAATAGAGAGAAAACCTAACAAATATCTACATTCTTTGGAAAACGGGTCCTTTAAGGTCACATTCCTAAAAATTAAAGAAGTGTTTCTTGTGTTGTTTCAGCTGTGTTGGGGTGGATGAAGATGACGCTCCAGATATTGACATATATCACTGTCCAAACTGCGAGAAGACCCACGGCAAATCCACATGTGAGTACCAAGCTGTAGTGACTGAAGTGTTAATATCTCTTAACTAAGAAAAAGTGAAACAGCTGCTGTGGTGATGTGATCCTCTTACTTCTTCTCAACTTTCTGTCACATGACGTAAAACTCTCAAACAGATCAGACTGTTTGAAGGAAAACAAGATTGTATGTCAGCTGAAGTCAATTCTTGCCTTGTGGTGCTGCAATGTGAGTGTTTGTTTGTTTGTCTGTTTTTTCTGTCCTTCAGTGAAAAAGAAAAAGAACTGGAGCAAACATGACACGGGGCAAAGCACAGACATCAAAGCTGTTCAGAACGGCAGCCAGGTTTTCATAAAGGAGCTTCGCAGTCGGACCTTTCCAAGGTAAAAACATCTTAGACACCTTCTGACACATTTTACTGCACAACTGTCAACACCACAGATGAGGTAATAGTGTGAGATAAAAACCTTCTTTATAACTGAAATAGACTTAACACTCTCTAACTGGGATCAGATTTGAAGGATCCAATTCATGTTGATTAGGCCTCTTGAAATTTCATTAGGGACTCTTGAATATTCCCCTCCTGTCAATATTATTCCTCACTGTGTTAATAGTCCCACTAGGGGGCACTGTCTGATAACTTTACAAGATCTGCCTTCAGATTGTTTCACATGTGCACAGTGTTCCCATCTCATTTTATTACTTTAACTGATGAAAAGCTTCTGAAATGCTTCAACACACACTACTCACACTGGTCTCTCTGGTTGTGTGTGTGTGTGTGTGTGTGTGTGTGTGTGTGTGTGTGTGTGTTCCAGTGCTGATGACATAGTGGTGAAGCTCGCCGGCACTCAGCTGACCATGGAGTACCTGGAGGAGGTCGGCTTCAACGAGCCCATCCTGGTTCCGAAGAAGGACGGCCTGGGCATGTCCATGCCTGCTCCCACCTTCTACATCAGTGATGTGGAGAACTATGTTGGTAAGGACCTCAGAGACCACTGATGTTGTCACCTCTTCCATCTCTGTAACTAACTACAACTGCGACAGCACTACTGTAGTGATTATTTGTCCTACACCTGCTACTGCTGCACCAACTATAACTACTGCTGCTGATACCAATACTTTTTTAGATACTACTACCACCGTACTACCACTATCACTGCAGTCATTACCACTGCTGCAACCACAACCACTACGAGTGATGCTACTGTCACTACTCCAGCAACTACTGCTGCTGCTAGTGCACCACTGCAACTATTGCTTTTATTGCCTCTATTACTGCAATATCAGCACCTGTATTTGGGCTATTTCTGCTACTGTACTGTTATTACCAGTTCCCTGATGTAGTGTTGCTACAACTAATACTATCAATACTACTGATACTATTACAACTTCAATTATTACTATTAATATCACAACAATTAGTGGTAGTATGGTGCATGTAAACCATCACAACTACTTATGCTTTTACTTTTATGCCACAATACTACTGTTAGTGTATTAACTACTAATACTGTTTCTTGCTCTACTTCTTCTACTCTTATAGTCACTACTACTGCTGCTACTGCTGCTATTATAGCTGTAATTATTTGTTCAACATCTACTGTATGCACTGTGGCCGCTATTAGTACTGTTACTGTCACCGTTATAGGTACTAGAACCACTGTTGCTGCTGCTAGTATTCTACTGTTACACCACTAGTACAACTACTGTGGCTACAGCCATTAATGCAGTGATCACCACTGATATTACTGCCACTACTGTACTAATACTACAGCTGTTCTACTGTAGTATGACTTAAATGAATTTCATTAATACCCCTGCTACTGTTGGGTTCCCTGTTTTACTACAAGAACTTTTACTGTTCCTACTACTATTTTAATACAACTATTACTGCTGTAACCACACAACTACTTCCTCTAAAGCCACTAGGGAACAACAATTAAAGACACAAGGTGTGCTTTGTACAGTGTGCACATCTTGAGTGTCTGTATGCAAAGTAATAGCTAACTTATAAATTAATGCTTCATCTAATGTTTGCATTTTAATTTTACCTTTAACACAAGATCTACTATAAAAAAAAAATCTACTATACTATTTTCTTTTCAATAGGGGGCGCATTTGTTCTTTATGTCCCCTGTGCATTGCTGCTCAATGATGAGATCACTTGTTACTGCTACAGACATATTTTGCTCACAAGTTTCCTGTTTAGAGGAAATGTTTAACCTGTAGGTGGTTAGTTTGTCTTCTTGTTTTATTGTGTCTTCTGTGTCCTCTATTCTTGTCTCAGGTCCTGATGTCGGTGTGGACGTGGTTGACGTCACCAAACAGACAGATAGCAAGATGAAGCTCAAAGAGTTTGTCGATTATTACTACAGCACAAACAGAAAGAAAGTGTTAAATGTCATCAACCTGGAGTTCTCTGACGCAAGGTACGCAGTCTGGGTCTGATGTTTGACATGAGGTGGGGTTTGGCTCCTGAGGGTGGCACTCTGGAAAACTCCTGCTACTAATTTCTCTTTCTGTTTTCCTGGGACAGGATGAACAGTATAGTGGAGAGTCCACAGATTGTGCGGCGGTTGTCTTGGGTAGAAAACTACTGGCCTGATGACGCTCTGCTCGGGAAGCCAAAAGTCACCAAATACTGTCTCATCTGTGTCAAAGACAGCTACACAGACTTCCACATCGAGTGCGCTGGCGCCTCCGTCTGGTATCACGTCCTAAAGGTGCGTCACACCTCTGGTTAGACCTGTGTGTTGAGTCAGCTATCAGACGGTCAGTGTCGTCTGACTCTGACATGATGAGAAATATTCAGATTCTTCAGAGGAAATGTGGGATACATTAAACTCTGTGTGTCATATGACGACGATGATGATGACGCCAGAAAATCTGATTGTGTTTGTGTTTGCAGGGAGAAAAGATCTTTTTCCTCATCAAGCCCACCTCTGCCAACCTGTCTCTGTACGAGCGCTGGAGGTCATCGTCCAATCACAGCGAAATGTTCTTTGCTGACCAGGTGGACAAGTGTTACAAATGTACTCTGAAGCAAGGGCAGACTCTGTTCATCCCATCAGGTCAGAGCCACACTCCGGTCATGATGAATATAGCTGAACACGGTTTAGAGGAACTCTTAATAATAGCAATGACGCATTTCCATCATCAGAGCTTTTCTACAGGTGCAGTGCACTCACAGCTGTATCTGTTACCCCCAACCAAGCATCATTTAGACCTACAAAGTGATTTTAAATTATAGTAGAGATCAGAAAGAGTCCAAACATACCAAGTGTGTATAAAATGACAAGGGAAACATTTAATATATTTTAATTTAGTTTGATATAATACTTAGTACTGAAAGAATTAGCTGACTTCTCAGTGTTGAGAATAAATTCATCATTGAAGTTATTCTTCAAGCAAAAATGTTTAACATACTTCTTTTTACTTATTTTGGTGGTTGAAATGTGATGGTCTCCTCAGGTTGGATCAATGCAATACTGACTCCGGTCGACTGCCTGGCGTTCTCTGGACACTTCGTCCACAACCTGAGTGTGGAGATGCAGATGAGGTTTGGACACCTGTCATATTACACACACACACAGCCTTTATGCAACCTTGTCGTCGTCTTGTTTTTACTCTAATTGCTGTGATCCACCATGCCTCTTACAGACAGTCAGGTCCTAATTTGGGGGATTTAGTGTGACTTGAAGACATTGCGTGTTTGGCCTCGGCTGATCTTACACAGTAGTTTCCACTGGGTCCTCATTTAGGACTTGTTTTTAGCTCCAAATTCCACCAATCTGTTTATGAATTCTCCACATTTGGAAATACCTTATGAATTGCATAGTTTGTTGCAATAAACCTGTTGGTAATGCATGACAATGTTTAGCTCAAACATCTTGGTTTATTCTCCTCAGAGCGTACGAAATCGAGAAGCGGCTAAAGGTCAAAACTCTCACCCCCTTCCCCAACTTTGAGACGGCGTGCTGGTATGTGGGAAGACATCTCCTCGAGCGATTCAAAGGTAAACTCTTAAATCAGTTTGATGTATTCATGGATTAAATTTTTTTTGCTCTAATATGTGGTATTTTAAGGTAAACATAAGAGCTCATTTAACTCACCATTTCTCCAGAAGAATGCACGAACGCAGAGAAAACACAAACACTGTCAGAGTACGGCTGCGTGTCTGCTGCACAGATGACGAGCTGGATGCTCTAATATTATTTCAGTCATTAAATCGGTGAATCGCCGAGTTCACAGATGATTAGCTTCAAAAGGTTTGGCCCAGCTAGAATCACTTGCTCCATTACAAGCCTGTGTTTAAACTCCCCTCAGCTGGCTTGGGCCAATTGTTTATGTTTCCACTATTTTCAAGCCAGATTGCTGTTATTGTGTGTGGTGCACACTACTTGTAACCCACAAGTCCTCGCCATTAATATACCATTATTCTTATTAACTTCAAGGTGCTGGAAAAAGACTCACTTCACCACTGCTGGTATTTTGCCTTGATGTTATTAATAATTTCCTGTTTTCAGTTGATAGAGCTACTTAGACATTCAGACTGCGCATTTGCTGCCATAAACTGAAATTAAATAGGAAATCCACATTAGAGGTGAATTTGTATGATTTCACATGAATCAGGGCTGTAGTTGATGTAGTTGAATCTAGACTGGTGAGTCTTTGCCAAAAGTTACAACTAAAGGAGTTAAGTCATCAAGACTTTTTGTTAAGCACTTTGTGTTGCATTTCTTCTATCGAAGGTGCCATATAAATAAAGTTTATTATTATTATTATTATTATTATTATTATTATTATTATTACAAAGAGGTACGATGTGGAGGGGTGCCACCAGCAGTAAATAACCGACTTTGCTTTGGTTTGTTTAAAGGACCATATCAGGAGTTTGCAATGGAGCCTTGCCCATATTTGCATATTGCAGATATATATCAGTATCTGCAAATATGTCAGCTAACCAATAAAGATAAGTTTGAGGTCATGCAGAAACACTGAACCCATTATATAGTTTGTCTCAGACAGAGCACTGACAGTTTATTCTTCAACTTTAATCCAAAAAAAATCTACATTTTTTAAGGGATCCCACAAAACCCAAGAATTGCCACTTTTTTTTCTTTCTTTTTTTTGAATGCCACATCACAACTTAATTATTTTGTTACCTGGAGAAAACAAGCTTCATTATCTCCAGATAATAAGATAATCATGTTGTTATCATAAGACAACAAAAGGTCGTTTCCTCCAATTAGGCGACTCACAATGTTTATCAGAGATCAGCAGTGCCATGCCAGCATGCATCCATGGCGTCTTGGCAACCGTAGCAACTGATTTAAGCTGAAAATGTCAGATCAAAGAGCGCCCATTATTGATCGAGGCATCAGACTGTACTTCAATCAAGGTCTAACAAGCAGAAATTACATTTTGTCTTTCTGTCAGAGATAACATTCACATCAGTCCTGGCTCAGCTGTAACTGCTCAGGATTTATTAGAGCAGCTGCTGGCTGATGCCGAGAGATGGGAGTTGGTCAGACTCTTATCTTTGGCAACTATTAAACAATACTGTCTGCTCTGATGACATAACTGCAGCAATCAAAACTACACATTTATGCTTTGACGTCTGTTCAGATATGAATCCTCCCCAGCAGTCATGACAGTAATCTTAAAGGCTGAAATTAGATGTGATTAAATGTGGCAGACACTTACTTTGGAGTTCTCCATAATTATCAGTGATCTACAGAAAACAAAGGTTGTTTTCTTTTGATGAATGATGTTGTTATCTTGAGAAATCAAGTTTTGTTATCTCGAGATAACAAAATAATTAACTTGTTATCTTGAGACAATGGCATTAAAAATGTAATTGCAAATATGGCCATCTTGGCTTCCATAGATCGCTATCCAACATGTATATGTCAAGTGTTTATGTTTAAAAAATGAGTACTTGCCAATATATTAACAGATTTATCAGACAAATATTGATATAGGCCTTAAAACTCAAGTATAGGTCAGGTTATAGTTTGCAAACCTTTAATTTTAAACTACAAGTCATGTTTTCTTTACATTTTTTGCTGACTTTTTAAATCAGTGCTCAGGGCAGATGTTTGCTCTTTCATGCAAGTACACACGTTAAATGCAGTTCACTGTTGTGGCTGATGACAATTACAGAAAGTAGTCAGGAAATCAAAGTTTATCTGTTTTTCCTGCACTTTCAGGAAGCCATTCATTTCCAGTCATTTCTGTATGGTGCACAAAATCTAATATTAGACTCTTGGGCAATACATCATGCTGAACACGTACAAAGTGACACTGTCATTTACACTCTGTGCAAATAATTCGCACCTCAGTAAATTTTTTCCAACGTTGTTTTGTCACGAGTAGTTTTTAGACAGAATGCAAATATCAACAACAAAGCAATTTTTTGACATGGCTGATTTTTTTCTGAGCTTTTACATCATGAATAAAAGCATCAGCCCTTCATGTTGTGTGGAACGTACGTCACAACCTGTTGCATTTGTCACGAAATCAAATCCCTGTCAGTATATGTAAAGACCTTAAGTTCAACAAAACTACATAGTCACATATGAAGTGTATACTGCATGGTATAGTAGTAGTGTATAGTATATAAAATTTAAACATTTTTATTTCATTGTGCAGCAAACAGCTGAGTTTTCAGTCAGGAGTCACTGTGGGTCCAGTCATACACTCACTGTAGTTACATTTGACATTTTGTAGCGTAGCTGACTCACAGTGATCCAGAGTGTGTGAGAGGGGAGATGTTGCTTGTGTACCTCGAGGACTTTAACATGTCACTCGTCTGTTTGGCTGCTCAGCTCTGGTCCATTTTGGTAACAAGACAGTTTGTCCAAACACACAGTCGCCGAGCTGACAGAATCCAATAACCTCACATGGTGTCTTTGTCAGCTCATCTGTCCTGGTGTTTGTGAGAGGCTTATTCACTTACATCTCTTAAACTCTCTGCTGCACCGAGCACGTACGCTGTTGTTAATGGCCTTGACTTCTCAAAGTTTAAAAGTCGGGATTCATTCAGCGATAACATTTGCATTTCTTTTTCTGCAGGTTTACATAAAGCAAATAAGCAACCAGCCCCATACCTGATACATGGTGCCAAAATCATCAATGGAGCCTTCAGAGCTTGGACTAAGAAACAGGTGTGGACACGGTAGAACATGTGTCATTCGTCCCTCCAAGCTGTTATGAAAGTGATGTCAGTTTTTTGTTTGTTTTCTGTGTGACAGGCCCTCTTGGAACATGAAGATGAGCTTCCAGAGAACATGAAACCATCACAGCTCATTAAGGATCTTGCCAAAGAGATCAGACTGTCAGAGGTATTCTCATTTATTTTTGGCATAAACATGACATGATCAGCTGTTCTCTATATGTTTTAGGTACACTTTAGTGACGGTTTCAATTTTTACATCAACAAGGTGATGTTGTTTGGATGTGCGGACTGTTGCAAGGAAAGGAACGTCATTAAAAAGTGACGTGGACAACATGAGAGTTTTATATGTCAGCTTTATTCCAGTGGATTTAGTATGAAATAATCTGTGACATGTGGTTTTATGTCCCGGGCTAAAGTTAATGTTAGCTTCTCCAGCAGTCTTACATAGCACTATGCCTTACCTAAAGTTAACCAAGTCAGCCTTATATTTATTTAGCTAAGTTAGTATTTTAACCACAACAAAAACAATACAAAAAAACAATATTAGCCATAGACTATAAAATAATAGATGTAGCCTCTGTGACTTATTGGTTTGTGGAATCCCATTTTGTAGCCTCAAGTATGGCATTTTGAACGCCGCCATCTTGTTTTTGTTTTGTTTTTTGAGCCAGAAGTGACCATATTTGGAGGGTGGAGATAACCCTAATGCTAGCTGCTAGCTTAGTTAGCATGGTGCATTTACAGTTATGGTTAACTGTGGTAATGCTAATGCTAATTTTTGCTAGCGAAAAACAGGTTTAAAACCATTAAGCAAAACGTTCCAATTGGAAAAACTGAACATCTCCTTGGAGAATCTTTTGGTATTGAAAACACACTAAAATAGGGACAGCTACGGCTGTATCCACACTCTGTGAATCTGGGGTTACACCCATGGTTATGTTACCTTACCAACATTGTTGCTGTGGTAGTGACTTGTCAACATATGGCATACACCTGCCACTTAAAGTAGCTACTCCCTTAATTATACATAATTCTAAGCCTTAGTAAAATGTAGACAGATGAGTTATATAAAAATTCACCCCCTGTACACTTGTCATGAATGTAGAAATTAGCTATTATTAGCTTTTAACATGGAGGTCTATGGGGATTGATTCGCTCTTGGAGCCAGTCTCAGGTGGCCATTAGAGGAACTGCAGTTTTTGGCACTTGTGGCTACAATTTTCAGCCCTGCAGCTTGTATTTAGCTGGCTGACTGTTTCTTAACAAAAGTGTCTTAACACCACTTAGAGTCAGGAGGTTCCCAGACTTGAGGCCAGAACTTAAGCTGGATATGTTTTTATTCTATTTATTAATGTGAAATAAATTCTTGATTTATCTCTGTTTTAGGACCATGAATTAAACATGACAAATGTCAAAACAGTCATCAAATCAGCAAATATTGAGACATTTTCACTTGATAGATAAATAATGTCTTTAATTAATAGTCAAAATTGTCACTGATTTCTTTATTTATTTTTTGGCGATCAATTAATTGATCAATTAACTAATAATATCAGCCCTAGTTCAGTGGGGTTTGATCACTGATTACAAAATTATATCACACTTCTTAATTCTTGCTTTTTTTTCTAGAATGCAACGAAAGCCATTAAGAGCGAGCCCAGCATTAAGGTACCTGTGGAGGAGCCCCCATCCACCCACTCCGAGCCTGAGGAGCCCGTTTCCCCAGCCCATGTCCCCTCACCCAGCAGAGAGAAAGCCAGAAAGAAAGCCTCCAAACCCCCAAAACCTCCCAAGCCTCCCAAACCCCCAAAGATGCCCAAGGCCCCCAAGCCTCCAAAGGTGCCGAAGGTCAAGGAAGGAGGGAAGAAGAAAGCGAAGAAAGCGAAAGAGTCGTCACCGCCTCCTAAACCCTCCAGCTTCGCAGCTCTCGAGTCCCATGCAAAAGACATCTTGAGTAAAATGGACCACCCGAAAAAGACAAAGGTAAGTGGATGGTAATGTTAGCGTAAATTAAACTGTTCTCATTTTGTGGAATGATTACTTGTATCCTTAGTTTTCACTTTATGTCAGCAAGTTTGCATCCCTACTAGCAGATGCAATTGTAACCACTGTAAAAGCAGCCCTTTGTTCCTCTTGGATGAATATTTCTGTTAATAATCATGACTTTCTTCAGGCTGTTAAGAATGTCCTGAGTATGTCAGAGAAGGAGATCACAAAGCAGAACAACGTGGAGAAGTTTGAAATCAGAGAGCAGAATAAAAACAAGACTGAAGCAAAATGGAAGTATAAGGTAAGACCATTTCAGCTGACTTAAACTAATGGCTGCTTGTTACAGGCCAAAGTAAATAATATCACAGTCCTTTCAAAGCTCAAATAAACCTTTAGTAAAGAAGACTCAAACAGTCGTGAAGGTTACAGGCTGAGCAGCTGGGCAGAAAGAAATGTAGGATCATCCAAAAGTGATTTGCACACTTCACTTCAAAGCAATCAGCAAAAATAATGATGTGGCCCGAGTCGCACATTTGAGGCCTGCAGCTCATCAGAGCTGCTCTAGAAACATCCACCCTCCCAGAGTTTACCTAATGGAATTACGCCACGTCCATATCCACTGCCTTCCTTCCATCTAAGTATTTACATATGCCCTCATCATTTTTTAAAAAAAGAGTTTGTTGTATCATTATTGCTGAACAACAGGGGGAGGCTTTTTTTTGTGAGAGCAAAAGTGTAATTTTGTTGAGTGGAAGACGTTCGATGGCTTTGGTTTCATGGAAAATTCAATGCCAAACTGCTGTGGAATGCCTGCAGTCCCTCCAAGGATCTCCATCCCACTGCTCCTTCACATCAGGCCAAACATTTGCAGATGGAGCAGAGACCCTGTTAGATATTTAGCAAGGTCACCAGAGACCACGTCTTCATGTGTGATCACTGTTGATTCATGTAGAAGTTCACAACTCCTCTGTGTAGTGCGCAGGGCAATTAGGCCCACGCAATTAAAAATTAAAAGAACGCATGAGACAATGTGAAATGTGGGTTTCAGGTTACACCCCTTGTCACATGCCTTTAATTTGAGGAGTCAAAATGGTTGTGGAGTGAATATTTGAAAATGTATATTCTTGGATTTCACTTAATTATACAGTCTGCTCAGTGGTGATTTTTATGGCAGCCGTTTTGCATTCCTCTCAGTGAATTTGGTTTAGTTTAAAAGGGGTCAGAAAATGTCATAAATGAGATTCATCTGTGGAGATTAACATCATGATGATTTCAGTCTTTTTAACAGCAGTGTTTTTATTCTAATCAAATTACCCCCTTCTGCTATTTTACAGAACAGTGATTATATTGTGTACCTTAAAATGAGTCGATCAGACAAGTAATGATAATATGATTTTGAGTTTTTCATTTTTGAGTCAAATAAGAGGCGTTAAAGTTTAAACAAAATGGTTCTGAAGACACAGTGATCTTGACACATTAGTCCATTTGCATTATAAAAGGCTGTAAATTGAATAGTGTGCTCCGGTCCTTTCTTCTCTCGGACATTCTCTGTCCTTGAGCTGAGAGGCTGATTTATCCGCATGCTGTTTGATGATGTGTGGGGGACCCTGTGTGAACCAAACAAAATGACCTCCTAGCGTTTACTTGTTATATCTACACAATGATGTGCCTGGATCTCAGCTAATTAACTGCAGTAGCCATTTGTTGACAGCTTCAGTATATGTCTTTATGCCTAGCTCGGTTTTTGAATTTTTGAACTACGGCCGATGTAATGAAATAAATGGAAGGCGCAGTGCACAGTGCTGAAGAGATGAGATACTGAATGTTTGAGTTTATTTAAAGTACATTTGAGGAGTCAAAAAACTCAAACAAGAAGGAAATGTGTTGAATTGTATCACGCTGATTGTTAGAAATTATGTAATACAAGCAGATTCTAAACTGAACATTGGTGAAATTTGAATGGTCGGCAGAAGACAATAAAATCTGATTTACCAGAACTATTAGAAATGTTATTCATTTAGGACAAAAAATAATTGTTATGGAGGAGATAGCGTCCTCTGCACAACCACATTAACAGTTCAGTTTGGATATATTTATATAAATTCACATGCATTAAAGATCAATAGTTAAAGCTACTTTGAGAAATTGTTATCCTTTTGAGAGCCAGGAAGATTTTGGGTTTCTTATGCCATTATATCAATATGTAAGAGTTTAAAAATCAGATCCCATGTTTGTTTTTAACAATGTTGAGAAAGGTTCTTGTGAATTGGCGACTAAATTGTTGTGATCCAGATATGTACTGAGGAGGGCATTCTGCAGAAGAATAAACCTGTTAAAACACTAACAGAAAATCAAACAGTATATTTTTATTAGTTATCTTCATTGGAAATGAAAGTAGTAATTAGAAACATTAAAAAATATATCATTTATGTCTTAGAGGAATCTTAAAAGAAAAAAATTCTTAACAACTAACTGTTAAATGAACGTTACCGAGCTATAATAAGAGGATGGATGTGTAATGTGGGCGAGTCTGTATTCTGAACATTAAAGCTGCAATAATTGATTTGATTTGTTTAATTTGGCTGCTTGTGGCATCGGAACAAGCTGTAAACACGATATTTATTATCACCTTATAAAATTGTTATGGGTAACATGTTGGCAAACACCTGCCTATTCACATGTTTGGCAGACACAGAGCAACATTAGAACTTATTTGGAGCCAAGTTCATTGTCACTCTCCTTTTAGCGCTGTGTTTGGTCTCCATCACCTCCTGAGAAAAATGCCTGACTTGTGAGCTGCTGAATGCTCTACTTTTTTCCTCCATTTAATATATTTGATCAGAGCTTTTGGCTAAAAACAGCTGCCTGCTACTGCTGTTGGAAACCAGGCTGACAAAACCGGATAAACAAAGAGCTAAAGAGGCTAAAATGCTCTGTAGAGCTGAGGGTAACTGCAGAGTCGATGTGAATTCTCTGTGGTTTGTCCCCTTTTACGTTAGACATAGTCATTTGAGCTGTTCTATATAAAAATACTGATAATTTCAGCTTTAAGTGAATTTTTAAAATGATGATGTGATGTTAATTTGATGTTATTTTCTTGTTAACTTTACAGAACAGTAAACCAGATTCTCTGCTGAAAATGGAGGAAGAGTGCAGATTTGACAGAACACCGCTGTCTGGCAATAAAGACCGATTCAGCTTTACTATGTCTCACAAGAAAATGCTTGGGTATGTATGGAATGGCTGTGATTGCCATATAAACGTTTCATGAAAGGTCTTTGGAGAGGAGAGCATGTTAACCGTCTCATGTGGTGTATTACGGTGATTATAGAGCTATGTGGCTATCAGCACCATATCCATTAGAGCAAATTCAAGGACTTCTCACTGTGAGTGGCCGGCTGAGCCTCGCATCACTCCACCATTGTCCTGTGGTTTCCTTTTCAGCTCCAAGACGCTGAAACCTCAGACCAACTCAAGTGTTTTCGGATCATTACAAAACCTAAAAGAGGACAAAACCAAGCCAGTGAGAGACGAGTACGAGTACGTCTCAGATGAGGGGGAGCTGAAGATTGACGAATTCCCCATCAGGCGGAAAAAGAACACCGTCAAGAGAGATCTGTCCTGTGAGTATTTTGTGTAGTGTTTCAGTTTATTTAAACCATCAAACCTCAACCTCAACTCTTTTTTAGTACTGACTTAAATGTATACATGACATTGAGTTGAAAAATATGTTAAAAATCAGCGCTAAATGACTGGTCAGATTATTTACTCATTCTTTGATCCAATAATTCCTGGTCTGTATTGGGGAATTTATTCAGTGTAAATGTATAGTGTATATTTTATTTTTGGTAAAGTTATATTTTTGTCTCCACAGTGGCGATAGCCATGGCCAGAGGCATTATGTTTTCGGGTTGTCCAACCATTCGTCTGTTCAGTTCTTGTGAACGCAATATCTCGAAGATGCAAACGTCTAGTTGGACTCAGTGATGAACTGGTTAGAATTTGGTGGTCAAAGATCATGGTCACCGTGACCCTGAGTCCATCTCATTCTCGTGAACATGACATCCCAAGAAGGCCTTGAGGGAATTTCCTCAAACTCTCACAAATGAACTGATTATAATTTGGTGGTTGAGGACAAAGGTCAAGGTCACTGTGACCTCACAAAACATTGTTTTTGGCCATAACTCAAAGAGTTCTTATGCTAATTGTGACCACATTTCACACAAATTTCTAAAAGGATAAAATGATGAAGTGATGACATTTTATATCCAAAAGGTCAAAGGTCAACTTCACTGTGACATCATAATATTCTGCAAAAACTGAGCTGATTGTATAGATCCATCCATGTTTTCACAATCATGATTGTAAACTATAAGCTTGAATGGTTCACAGAGGCATACAGCCGTGAGGTCTGCTGTTGTGATCATTGATTTTCCTGTTTGGAAAAACAATTAACCAATCAAAGCCTTATAGGCAGGATTAAAAGTTGAGTTGCCATCTTCCAACATATTCATTTATTTACGGTTTATTGGGACAGATCCAGAAATGCTGACAACAGCTAGAGCAGTGCGATTAAAAGGGGGTCAACTGAATTCAGCAAGACAAAATAAAGCACATGTTAAAAGCATTACATTAGTAGACACAAGCACAGGTTCTTTGCTGAACTAACCAGGATTTAGCTGCACTCTTTTAAGTGGTAGAGTTTGCAACTAATTTTAAATGATTGTGTAGTGAATTCCAGCACTTGTTCCTTTCACAGAAAAAGCTGTCTTAACAAAATATGTTTTGCAGAATGGAATCTTACAATTGTGCTTGGGGCTGCTCTGGTGGATCTGCTAATGCTCTGTAATCTCTTGATGTATTTGCAGAAAGGCTGAGGAGCACAGCTAGTTAGCTACACCCAGGAAAAATAGCAACAGGGTTTCCAAAAACCATCTTTAAAAGACCAGATTAAGCCTTACAGTGGTCAAAACATGTTGGCTCCATTACAATGAAGGCTTTATAATATTTCCTTCCTCCTTGATTTTTTTTTTTTTTTTTTTTTTTTTTGCCTGGATTGCCCTCCTGTTTTTCCTCATTTTACCCTGTTTTCCAAGAGCACCCAACACATACAGAACAATCAGTCAGTTTTTTCCACTGTATATTCTTCATATATATTATATGTGTCATTTTGTCATTGTCTATATTGTTCTTGTATTATGTTGGTTATTCTGAACACATGACATCTATTGCATGTCTGTCCAGGGAGTGGGACCCCTTCTCAGTTCCTTCTTGAGGTTTCTTCCATTTTTTCCCATTTAGGGTTTTTGTCTGGGTTTTTTCTGTCCTTTGAGCCACGTTTTGGACAGACAGAGGACAGAGGGTGTCATATGCTCTACAGACTGTAAAATACCCCTAAGGCAAATTTGTAATTTGTGATACTGGGCTGTATAACTAAAATTGACTTGACGTACAAAAAAGCAAAATAACCCCCTGAATGAATAAAGTGATAGAAATGGAAATTCACTGTAATTATCAGGTGAGGTTCGAACATGTTCGCCAAAAATAGTGTTGTTTTGTTTCGAGTATTGAAGATTAGGTATTGCATTAGCACTGGTACGCAGCCCTCCCATCAATTATGAACACATATTTAACAACTTGTGTTCTGGCTGTTGCTTAATGGTGAATTCATTTTGTTTTACAGTTTTGTCGGACATCAAAGAACCTATTCAGCCAGCCAAGAAACCAAAGTTCCAACCCTTGGTGACAAAGGTACGTATCACCTGTTATGTATCTGAATTCATTTGATCATGATCCAGGGGTTTCATGCATAAGAACATGCAGCAGTGCTCCTATAAAACTAAAAAAAAATGAAAAAATTATTGGTGAATCAGGGGAAGAAGCTCTCCAAGTTGTGGACCACCACACACTGATGAAGGAAATAGCTGCGGCATGAACAGAGGAAGGGAAAGAAACAGACTTTTACCAGACTCTATTGTGTTTACTAATGAGAAGCCACGGGAAACCATATCATACTGTTGTCTTAGAGTTAACTTAAGTTAACCACCCCAGGGATCCAGATCCTCTGGGGTCAGTGTTGCCAGATCAGATTGTCACTCTCCAGCCCAATCACAACTTAAAACCCATCCAGTTCAATAAAAACCAGCATAACTCATACCCTTGCCAGAAACCCCATGTGAAACCATAAAACCATTACATACACAATAATACACATCATAAGAAAACAAAGCTTCACATCCGCATCAAATAACCAAAGATTAAATGTTAGATAAACAGGCTATTGCAACCCACACAGAGTGCTGACAGGCAACCAAATATATACATTGCAAAATGCACCTCTGGCATTGAAGGCCAATCAAAATAAAGTGATCACATACTGACATGAATAAAAATCCCATCAAAATTAAACCTATTTAATAACTATATGATTATGGAGGACCAAAACTGCCAAAGGAAAAATAAATAAATGACTCAGTAAATTTAAATGCACCAAATACACTATGTCTACAAATGTAGACAATAATTAACTGATAAAATGTGACATATATTGATATTTCTGATATGGAAAAAGTAAATACAGAAATAAATATATTTGTGGAAATAAATATGGGGGGAAATACAAAGGGTAAATAAAACAGAAATAATTACACATATGAATAAATAAATTTAAAAATGCAAATTTGAATTTAAAAAATAAACTGAATAAAATTCAATGGGGAAAGTAAATAAATAAAATTAATACACAGGTAAATAAATAAACAAGCAAATTAAAACAGAAATATCAATTTATGTCACATTTTATCAATCAATTAATGTCTGCATTTATTTTTAATATTGTTTTTGGTACAGTTAATAGCGTTTTAATTTACTGAGTCTTTTATTTTTTATTATTACTTTATATTTTTATTAATATCTTTCTTTAAGTCCTCTTTCAAGTATGGTCCCAGGACAGGCTTTATAACTGCCGCACACTTGGTCCTGTGCATTCTGAACGCCCTCATCTCATTGTGTTGACTATTTTAGAAGACTTCCACGGTACTGATGGAAGTGTGGCAGGCTGCGTAGCTGTAATCATAAATTCTCAGCATTTTTGGTTATCTTTGATCTTGCCTTGAACCAGATCATGCCTTGATATTGTTTTCCCAGTATCTTCAAAATCCTGCTAAATATTGACAAAAGCAGCCCAAATTCCATCCACCAGCCCAATGCTGTTTTTCCACATCCAATGTAAGCAGAAGTAGCCCAATTGGGCGAAAATCCCGCCTTGTCTGGGATCACAGAAACCCCAGATTTATCGTGTATCTCTTATTTTGTGGTCATTTTATTAAATGCTTAAGATTTTGGGAATATCAAATTAGGAAGGCCTTAAGGCAGCTGTACTATTACCTCTTTTGTCTCCATGTGTCAAAATTTAAATGGTGAATATTTCAAAATACATTTGTGTTAAACTAAATAATCACAGAGAGGTCCACAGCAAAGTTTTGTCCAGAGGCCCCCTAGTGGGTTATTCTCAGTGGTGGAAGAAGTACTCAGATTTTTTACCACAGTATAAGTGATAATACCAAAGTGTAGTAATACTTGGTTACAGGTAAAGCTCCTGCATTAACATGATTTTAAGTAAAAGCACAAAAGTGTTAGCATCAGAATATACTTGAAGAATTAAAAGTAAAAGTACTCATGATGCAGAATGGCCCATTAAAAAGATTAATGTTGCAGCTGGTAAAGGTGGAGCACAGTCAAATAACTTGGTGGTTTAATCTATAATAAGAAAGGACGGCAGAAGAGATACCAGCACACCACTGTATTGGGCTAGAAGGTCCACAGGCTGAGATTAATGACTATCATCAGCATTACTATTAATCTGTAATAATGCAATGTAATTTATATGCTGATTTATATGTTGTATTATTAATCTGAATCTGCAAAGTAACTTAAGTTATCAAATAAA
Organism: Epinephelus lanceolatus; assembly: GCF_041903045.1. NCBI lineage: Eukaryota > Metazoa > Chordata > Actinopteri > Perciformes > Serranidae > Epinephelus > Epinephelus lanceolatus. Next base: position 13,661,702 of record NC_135734.1, read on the forward strand.
TGAGTAAATAGTAGAATATTTATATCCTTGATTTAATGGAGAAGAAGTATAAAATAGCATAAAATGGAAATACTCAAGTACAGTACTTGAGTAAATGTACTTAGTTCCATTCCGCCACTGGTTATTCTGGCTAAGGTCACATAACAAACAATGAAACTGAAGGAAGATGTTAAATGTAACAAGTTAACACATAGGGACCCAGAACGCTGAAATCCAGAGACATCACCTTAAAAACAAGCGCCCTGGCAGCAACACCATATTCCTCCGTGCCTCTCATGTCTGTTTCTACTCTGTCCCCTTTGTCCAAACTCAGAGTGTGGACTCCTCAGACGAAGAGACTCTGCACATCGACACAGAGGCCAAGCCCGAGGGCAAAAGTCGCAACTCTAAGGTCAAGAAAAAGGGCGGCAGCGCAGCGGGGATCCTTGACCTGCTGCAGGCCAGCAAGCAAGTGGGAGGGATTGACTACAGCACCAACAGGTAGCCTGACCCTGCCTGACGTCACTCTGCTCCTTCAACACCAGTGGAACTTTCACATCTAAACACACTTAGGTTACAGTTACATGCACAGCGTCAGTCTCTGAGTGGCTCCCGTGGGGCCCTATTTTCCACACAGTAAATGAATTTTAAGTCTTACCCTTCTTAATGGGGCAAGCCACTGACAAACAAATGGCCAGCTGAGCGACCATGTAATTGGATGAAAAAGCTGAATTTTATAATTTCGCTCAGAGCTGAAAAATCAACTAGCAACTGAAGCAACAATTTACGCAGATTCTGTCAGCAGTTTGTGTTAAGTCAATGTTTGTTTCATCCCGCCTTAATCGATCAAAGTGCTGCATGGCTCCAGGCGCTTCCCTCCCACCTTCTGCTGTTTGCTGTTTTGCTCAGCTCTTGATGGTCTGTTTCCACCACACTGAAAGCTACAAATGAGCAATGAAAGAAGGAAAGAAACATCAGCTGAAATATGTTAATTTCTCAAATTGTTTTGGTGCTTTGAAGAGGGAGTGTGGTGAGGGCGGGAAATGAAGCGACCGCGGTTAATTTCGGCAGTGTTTGACAGTCACTTTGCTCATTGTTGCAGCTCAGCGGCTAATAGCTTAATAGGTGTGTGACTATATTTATTTCCATAGCTGCCTCTTAAAGTAATCACAGGTCTGTGGAGAGTATTTAGGGCTGACAGTTTTGCTCTGCTCTCCCAGATTCGGTACAATTTTTAATATTTTGCCGGTGTCAAATGATAATGATGCTTAATAGCACAACTGCTGACATTTACATAGACTTCAAAGCCTTTATTCAATCATTTCTCTCAGTCACTCTGCCAGCGTGTTGACTGCTGTGTAATGGCTGTGTTGTTGTGTATTTTTTATTGACGTACTTACAGTCAGCCACCTGCATCTCCCAGCACACAGGAGGCCATTCAGGGCATGCTGTCCATGGCCAACCTGTCGTCTTCAGACAGCTTGCAGCAGCCGTGGAGCAACAGCCAGTCCAAAAACAATAGCCAGTCGAAGAGCAACTCACACAGTACGCAGGCCGGCAAGAAGGCCAGCGGAGGAGGAAGCGGCGGAGGCGGCGGCAGCAACAACAGCAAGCGGCCCACCAAACGGCTCCCGAAGAAACCCAGGAAAAGCAGCAGCATCGAGAGTCTGGATTACGATGACGACCAGGACCACATGGACGCGTGTTTCAAGGACTCCGATTATGGTAAGCGCCAAGAGCTGACTCACTCCTCTTGTTTCTGTTTTATCAGGATGTTAAGAACAGGCCAGATGAGTGGAGCTCACTGAGGTCAGGCCCCTGTCACGGGGTTAGTTTTTGAACAAATGAATGAGAAAATAATTATCTGCCATGCCTGATTCTCGCTGTTGCTAACAGGTGCTGTTAAAAACAGATTGACCTGTGTTGGCTCAACTCGGGGTCTCTAATTCTAAATTTGGCCTTTTCATTAGAAGTAGATGATAGGGTTTGTGTTTATTTTTGCATGTCTCCTTTCCAAATCCGCCCTTTTGTGTTGCTCTAATTTGTGATTTTTTTTTTTTTCCTATGGAACATTTCTTTGTGAACCCAGTCCAAACACAGCTGTTTGGACCCTCCCAGCTTGTTAATAAGCCATTATCACGAGTTGCCAATTGTTATTTTACATGCTTTTTGAACTTCTAATTAGTGTCTAATTAGTTGTTCCTAGCACGAACATTCTCGCTCGGATATCTTCATGCCAGGGTGAAGCCTTTCTCACACACTGGCATTCTTTTCTTCTGTTGTAAACAGGCCGTTTTTTTTTTTTACGTTGATCATTTAATTATCAGATATTAAGCATCTGGGTGGAATGGTTGTGCTGTGAGCAGGCAGAGAGAAGGGGGCAGTCAACAGCTGTCTCACAGCTGTCCCACATGTTGTCACTGGAAACTTCCACCATTTTAGATGCACGGAAAGCAGAAATAAGTGCACTTAAGTTACATTCTATGCTTTACATATGGGACAATAATTGGCCGGTAATGTTTAATTTTCCTCTCATTGAAGACCTTACATGCCTGACATGTTAGTAATGGGTTACATCTTTTGATTTCAGTGTACCCCTCGTTGGAGTCTGAAGAGGATAACCCTGTTTTCAAATCCAGATCGAAAAAAAGGAAAAGCAGTGACGACACTCCGTACAGCCCGACAGGTAAATACTCGCATTACTAATAAAAGAATTACACTTTTATATAGTAAATGTGTTCTAAACCTCGGCATTGATGTCATCACAGCCCGTGTAGGACCCTCAGTTCCTCGGCAGGAGCGGCCAGCGAGAGACGGAGCCCGAGTGGCCTCCATAGAAACAGGCCTGGCCGCAGCTGCAGCAAAGCTATCCCATCAGGTGACTCGTGGCAACATATCTTTTATAGAATAATGGTAATTATCTCTGTAAGTATTGCTAAACAATGAAATGTGTGTCAATAGGAGGAGCAGCAGAAAACTAAGAAGAAGAAGAAAAGCACCAAAAAGAAGGCAATAGTAATTGAGGAGCCCCCGAAAATCTCTCAGGACAGTAGCTCGCCGGAGCACAATCTGGACTCCCAGGATGGCAGCCTGACAGACCACGAGTTCAACACTGGAACAGTCAAGTCGCCGGGAGGGCCACAGCCCATGGCGCCGGGGGTTTTTCTTAGCCAGAGGCGACCGTCAATGTCTTCTCCCAACAACAGCACCAACTCCACGAGCACCAACAGCAGCAGCATGGCGAAGGGGGATCGTGTGGTGTCAGCAGACGCCAAAGGTGAGTCGTGATTAAACTGCTTCATTTTTTTTAACTGGTTAAACAGCATCAAGTTTAAAGCTGTTGGGTGTAGCCATGTGAATGGTGGGGATATTGATGTCAGCCGGACCATCACTTTGGTCCAGACTTAAATGTGTCAGCAACTAATTATTAATTACTCACTATTAGGTTTAAAATGTTTCTGGTTTGAGAAAAAAAAAAAACTGCAAAAATGATGACTTTCCCATCAGCCTCAGCTACACTCCGAGCTTAGTACTTACTAGCATGCTAAGATGGCTGTAGATCTGATTTACAGACATTTTTAACAGCCAGGACTGTCCTAATAATTTATGAGGAAGTTTATTGGAAAGAGATGTTTTCAGTTGGTATGTCTGCAATTAATTGATCCCAAGTAATTGCTTGCATAACCGAGAGAGTTTTTAAGTCAGTGCAGAGCACATCAGCAGAAAATGAAATCATACAGTTAAATCAGTACAATTACATTATTTCAGCAAACTTCTATGGAATTCTTAGTAAATCACAGGCATGTAAAATTAATCTGGAAAGGAATTAATAATTGGTACTTTAATTATTATCAATAAGCACTATGGTTTAGCTGCTGCCTTTACTGTATGTTAAGTATATACATCTTGTCAGACAGTTCTATGAACTGTGATATATGTATGTAGTTATGTATAAATGATTGGTGCTGCAATTATTGCAGACAATGCAACTCTGCATAAAAACACGGTGTTACTCCCTCACCTTGTGTTCAAGGTTTCGGGGTTACTCTACGAAAGCCTCTGAACCTGAACTAAATGTGCGTGGGCACATTTACCAGTGACCAAGTGAAGTGCATTTCATAAATGCATCATCACATTACATTTTTATAATCAAACATGAACTAAAATAATGATTATTAATTATAAATGTCTGTTGTGTTTTAGTTTAAAGGTTCCCTGTGGAATTTTTGAGGCGCTATGGAATAATGTTTTTATTAGTGGGTCCCATAGCAACATGAAGGAAAGGCATAGAGCCTGTTTACACCTGGTATTAACATGCGTCTTCAGTGATTGGAGCACAAGTGGACAGCTCTGTCTGTCTGTTTACACCTGGCATTAGAATGTATCTCCATGTGTCTTGAGTGACCACATGTGACCAGCAGGAGGTTTGTAGAGCCATATGCACAGTTCACTGCTAAATTTTAAGTTTACCTGGAGGGGACAGACTGCAGAAGATTGTGCAGTGTTGCTCCTACATTGAGCTGGAGTCTGAGCTTCACACTAGGGACAGCTGGTGAGAGTTTACCCGGAGGCCACACCCACATTGCTAGCTCTAACTTAACAACGTAACAACGTTAGCCTTACCTCGCGAGTTTAACATCAGACTCTAGCAGATTCAGTGTCGGTGTGAGTAAGTTGGGATCATTTAATGGCTCTGCGTTGCAATGTGAGCCGCCGCTGCTGTGTTAGCTCGTGCTAACCGGGCAGACTCTGACCTGATCAGTCGACCAGAAGAACTGCTCTGGAGACAGTCCTTCGAAACTGCATCTAACTTGTGGAACAGCAACAACAGAAGTTTATTAAACTGCCAGGGAGCTGTACAAGCAAGGACTCCAGCTGTAGGCTGTCCTTCAGTGTTGCCCAGGACACATTAGCCGAAAGAATGTGGCCATATGTGGCCCAGACCACTTCTGAATGCTGTCTGAGCAATCTCAAGACACACTTAGGACACATTGGGTGCATTCACACATTGGGTGCATTCACACCTGAACTTAGGGCTGACCACATTTGATCTGATCACCTGAGACGCATGTTAACACCAGGTGTAAACAGGGCCATACAAATTTCTGACAACAGTTTTTTATTCCACTGGTGGACAGATGGTGGCATTAATGGGCCAAGAAACAAACCCATGCTCCAGTGTTAAGGCACGGACAAAGAAAACCCTAGCAGCTAGAAAGCATGAATGTAGGCACGGCAGGATTAAGTATTTTGTTTCGTAAGAGAGTAAAGATTTTATCTATGAAAAGACATGCAGTTTTAAGTTATTACTGCAGCAGGAACATTCACACTGTAGCTGGACGTCCCATCTCATCTCCTGTCTTTTCTTGTTCTTTTCGCAGCTAAGCGGCTAAAGAAAGGCATGGCAACAGCCAAACAGAGACTTGGAAAGATTTTAAAGATCCATCGAAATGGAAAGCTCCTCCTGTAGCATGCAGCAGACTGCTGTCGGACTGGGAATTCATGAGCTGGGTCCCATCCCAACCTCACCCCCTGTTCACTGATTAAAGCCAACAATGGAGAAAAAAAGAAAAAAAAAAAGAAAGAAAATCATGCATTTTTCAATTTCTAAGAAGAACATCACTCAAATAGGTTTTTGCCTCTACTTATACTTTATAACTTTCAGATATTAAAGTGTACAGAACCTACTATAAATATTTTTTAAGAGAACATGTCTCATTTTACTACAGCTGTCAGTTTATCAGGGGTTGCTAAAACATGAAGTAGAAGTACATTGCAGTCATTCCAAGATTTTTGAAAGTATCCCTTGCATGTATTCAGTTGCATGTGCGCTTGGGTCAGGGTTCGGGGATTTTACACGTTAATTCCTACTATATGGATGCAGCTTATCATTCAGCCACACTGATGATCAACGGATGGAAACGGAAAAACCAGCTCCTTTCTTCCCTCCCAGATTCTCCGTGTACGGCGGAGCGATTGGAGTCAACTCAAGCATTTATCTCTTTATGTTAACACTTAACATTTGCAGAGCACTATCAGCGGTGATATTTATTTATTGGTGTTGAGGCGTAGATAGGAAGTGGGACTGAAAGGAACAACTGTAAAGCACAAAGTGAATCGTGGATACGGCTGTGTATGAAACAGCAGCAGTGAGGCGAACATAGGACGAAGTGGCAAACATGAAAATCATAGGATTTCTGACACTACGTGGGACCTGTGGCTCATGATAAGCCTCATCCATGTCAGGTTTGCAGTTACATGGGGATACTTTCTCTCTTCTTTTGCTTTCACAGGCAGCACCGACTCATCTCTGCGTTTTTACGGCTTCACACAGTTCAGTATATAGAATGTAGCTTGTACATAGCCTTTTAAATTACTACTTTTTGTATCCTTTCCCCTTAAGGCTTAATTCTACATTTTTACTGGTTTTGCTAATTATGAATAAATGAATAAAAATATATATATGAATATACAGTATAGTCCTGATTTCTGAACTTTTTTTTTTTTTTTAACAGCAGAGATTTTTTTGTTTGTTTGTTTTTTTGCGTTAGATTTTAAGGTGTTGCCTGGGAAGCAACTGAAGAAATAATACATTTTATTGTCATATGGCCTTACATACACAAAGCTAATTGTATTGTGATTCTGTTTGAACAAGAGACGAAGCTTTGAGGAAAAATGATATAAAAGGAAAAAAAAAACACTTAAAGTTTCTATGACCAGCCTCTTGTTCGAGTTCTAGTATCCTGAAGGGTTTCGGAATTATTTTACTAGCACCTTGTGAAGTGTTTATGTGTCAGTGATGTAATTTATTAATGTTTGTAGCTTTTTTATACTTGTACAATTCTTAAGAGTTTTTGTTTTTGAATATTTCATCGACTTGTGAAAATTACCCTTAGCAGACGATTATTGTTTTCCCCTGTTTTGTTTTTATTTTTTGTTGGTTTTTTTGGATGTGTGTGTGTTTGGGGGACATCACAAACATTTTACACACTAGAATATACGTTAGCAATTTTTTTTTTTTTTTATCTCCATCCTGTCTTCACTCAATGTCAATGTTATCATGGAAAACATTTCCAGCCTGACATGTTATTATTGTTATTATTATTATTATTATTATTGTTAATATTATAGTTATAAGCAGCTGCGTCCACGCCTCCATCACACCCTTTTATTTTGGTCCGGACATTTTGAACGTTTAATGAGCTATACTCTATAGCAGCAGTGTTTTAGTCACAGATGTAAACCATGCGTCCACTTCTCAGAGATGAGATGCGCTCCGATCAAACTGTCAGTGGGACATATTTTCAGGTTTTTATTTGTACAATATGTGTATTGCTTTGTTGTGGTTTATTTTTGTATGTCCGACCTATTAAATGCATCCACTGTGCCAGGACAGTGAATGATACCTGTTGTAGCTGTCTTCCCTTACTGTTATTTGCAGTACTAGTAAGTATTTACAATCCTTTTTGACCTGAATCTATATTTTTCTGTATTTAGACGATTCTGTTTGAGATCATGGCTCACTTTTTTAAGACATCGAGAAATGGCAAACTCCGAGGAACAAGCATATTGTTGTTGAATGATATGATTGTCCGCCTTGTTTACTTTTGCAATACAGTTACTGTGGAAAACCTCCTTTGTAATGTGTTCCTCTCCCACTCGCTATGTGACAGCTTCTGTGGTGACGACTAAACATGTTTTTCCTGCTTCACATTGTCATGCTTTGAAGTTGCATCAAATCCAGCATCACACTGATCACAGACTGATTTTTTGTTTTGTTTTTTTTTGTTCCTTAAAAACTAAAAAATCAGCCCGAGCTCTCAGCTTCTGGACTCAGTTTAGGATCTTGCCTCCTGGAGCTTGAGCAGCTGCTTTAGCCAAGTCATTAATTAAAACCAAGCCAAAGTCAACACCATTAAAAATGTATTAACGTAAAAGTGCTCTCAAGTAGTCGGACTCTTTTTACTGGAGGACGCCCTTTCACCATCCTGAGCAGGTGTTGCAGTGTTTAAAGAGAACGTACACTGAAAGTCACACAGGATTCTGCTCAGTCAGGAAAACATATTTCCTGGTGTTTACTTCTACTGCCTCGCAAGATTTGATTTTGTTCTTAAATCTGTGGTCAGACAGCCGGTGTTAGTGTCAAACACTAAAGCAACAGCAAGTCTACGCCACTAGATGGAGTCAAAAAAATGTAAGAATACAGCACCTGATGCATGTTTTTAAATCATCTTAGTGCAGTAATGTTCAGGCAGACCACAAATACAGGATGCAAATATTGCAGAGCGGCTGTGTTTTAGTACGAGCTGCATATTTAGACTGAAAGGCTTGACCATTCAGTAAGCTTTTAATACACATTTAGATCCAGATTTTATCAGCACAATTACAGAAGAGAAAGGAAAACAACTTTTGAAGACAGGATGTGAACATCAATAAGGATCAATGAATGTCTCCAACAAAAATAAGTCAATTAACTTTCACTCTGTGTAATTACAGACTGATTACATCAATGGGGAAGTTATGTGAAGCCTTCATACATTATGTTTTAATGCTGGCCTTATAACACATCTGGACACAATTGATTTCACACAAAAAAATAAAACACGCACAGTGATCTTCATGGGAGTCTGCATCTCCCCATGTTGATGTTTTATTGAATTTCTCAATCAGATCTGAGTGTGTGTGTGTGTGTGTGTGTGTGTGTGTGTGTGTGTGTGTGTGTGTGCGAATGAGGCACGGGCGTGCAGCAAAGCCGCACGGCTGTTAAAGGTCGTGACCCCGTTTCCACCCTGGTTAGCATCAAAGTGAGTTGTTATGGTTAGCTAATTGTTAACACACAAGAACGTGAAGTGCTCCGACATCAGCAAATGAAACAATCACATAATTAGCCCTCGCAGGATCATTTTCACACACCGACATGAAAGCAAGCTCACACTCTCACTGCAGCAGGCTGACTTAGATGGGTTTACTCTGAGTCTGTTTTCAGTGCAATTAAAAATGAAAATCTAAAGCTGGCAGGAAGCTACAGCACAGGCAAAAGTAAGTGAAAATATACTTCTTATTTTATATTTTATTATCATATTTAATTTCCATATTATATACTATATATACTATATAGTGCATGCATTTACAGTGCATACAAAAGTAAACTCAAAGTTAATTTAGTGCAAAAACTTTCTCAATTTTATCTAATAATTTCTGTCTTTATCTGAGGTTTATTTATTTTTTAATATATAGTCAAGAAAATGGCCCGTGCAGGAACAATATTTCAATCTTTTCTAAATATAAATCAATTTGTCCAATTTTAGAATATTCTAGACATGAGGTACACTGCTGCAACAATTTGACTGGAATTTTATTACATTCGAAACTGGTTAAAATATAATTAAAATAAGAATCTTACTGCACTGGCAGAAATTTTTCACCTGTAAAAAAGAAAAAATATTTAAATTTTTTACAGTGTAGTAATGTTGAATTTAGAGATGTAGAAAAGTGCACAACATATTGTCTTTACCCATCACCAAGTTGTGGTCCCTGAACACTGTCTCCCCTCCCTCCTCGTCTCTTTGTCAGTTGCACCAGTGCAGTTGGTCCCCTTTAAAGGGCAAGTGGGATCACAATTTAAATGTCAGTGTATTAAAAACAATGCCTGCAGAGTGTTACAGTCTAACTGCATTCATGGCCACGCTGCACTGGCTTAGTGATCACAGATGTGAATGGGCTGCCCTCGCTTGCTTTGAAAACCCTCCGGTCCTGTACGAGAGTCCCAAGTGGTCAGGAGAAACGTGCCATGTGAGAGATGTCTTAATTACACAGGAATGTCAGGTTAAGCTTTGCCTTTGTGTGGCCGTGCAATGATGCAAGTTGTTAAAAGATTTTTTTTAAAGCCCCCCTTTGCTCTGCCTTTTATTCTTCCAATTCTTCCGAGTTCAGAGCTGTCATTAGTAATAATGCGTGGTGATTCCTCTGCCAACAGATTGGTAAAGCCATAGAGATCTGCAACAGCGTACCGGCCCTGGAGCGATCTGCTCACAAAGAGGCTTAGGCTGCCTGTTTTTGTGGCGGTGATGAAAAGTGGCAGACCTGTAGCTTGTGTTTCTCTGCAGTTGTTTGGAGCTGCTCCCCTCTGCGTGGATTAACTGCTCTGTCAGCCAACAGGAACTTCTCTGCTGGTGTTTCACCGAGAGCTCAAAAGTGCAGAGAGACGTTTGGCCTCTGTCGACACACAACACACACACACATAGACACACTTTTTCCTGTGTGTTTTGGTTTGCTTCCTAAGAAGTATCAATGAAATTACTCATAACATGACTTTTAATATATAAGACAGGTTATTATCATGGTGCATGTGACATTTGAGTCAGCAGGTAGGATTTCAGTGTTGCCTGAACAGGTGAATTGCACTGGGATCAAACTTGAAACCTTCTTGCCACGGTTTAACTTCCAAGACATGGTGCTGCTCCACCAAGTGTACAAAGGGTTAATTTTCTGAAAGTTCTCTATTTGAGGGCTTAAAGATACTTCAGTAATGGAGTGAGAGGAAGCTAAAACTTAAAAAGCGTTGTCAAACAAAACACTGAGTTGCCTCAGCATAAAAATGAACGTCCGACAGCTTGAGAAGTGCAAGTAAACGCTGCCCGGTTTCAAGACAAACACAGAGGCTCTGTTTTATGGTGCCGTGTTTCCTTAACCTTTGGCAGGCCTGAAATTTTGGAACTGGAAAACAACACTTCATCGTTAATTTTTGACGCCCATCAAGGAAACGACTGTCACGAGTGACGTGAGAGCCCACCCAAATGAGAGTATTATTAATGTGAGCGTGATCAAGGCCTCGGTGGAAGGCTTGTTTTATACACTGACTGCTCACAGGGACAGCTGGAGCAGTCTGAGCAGACATGATTTTTGCTTAATTTATATATCAATAGCACACCAAAGTTTTGTTATGTATTATTAAACATTTAGACGTTCACCATGGTTTTATGGTGGAATAAAGACTATTTCTCCCTGCAATGCAAATGCTCTACCTACATATTCATGATTAAATACATGCCCTTGACGTTTGTTTTACCACATGAAAATAAACCAAAGAAGTGTATAATTTCCATGAAAAACACCTTGTAAAATTTGCTTTAACTCCAAAGGGGAATTAAAAACCGAGCCTAACCTCATTCACTGCATTAAGGCTCTGTGACGCTGCAATCATGGGAACAGGAACACTTCACATTATTCCTACTTAAATTCACGCATTACTCCAAGTTTGTTACACTCACTGCTTAAACTGAACAAATAGCCCAAATTAGCTTTTTTTGTATGTGTGTGTTACATTTTAACAGAGTGCTAACATGTTACACCTGGAGGCGACAAGTCATTTAGAGCAAAGGCCCACCTGCTGGCTGCAGAATAAAAGTGTATTTTAGTGGAATTGAGTATCTGAAAAGTTCAGAATAATTATCAATTAATGTGGGACATAAAACATCCTCAGTTGCTGTTATTATTTATCATTATTATAGGCTACATTAAAGTTCAGAGGCTGATAGAGTAGTTTTAAAAAAGGGGTTTAAGTGTGCCCCACACTCACAATTTCAAGTGCCCCACCTGTGAGAAAACAAGAATCACATGCCCAAAGCCTTTAGCAATGAAAGCAGATGGCACAAATTTGGTGCCAAGTGGGGCTGGTTGCCTGTTGCCCTTCTGCAATTTGATTGGCTATTTGTTGTCGTCATTTGCTCATAATTGGCAGAAGGTTGTATTTCTTTCAAAGAAGACGTAAGTAACTGTGATCATCATGAACAATAATCGATTTTTGAGAACACATTTTTTTATTTGTCTGCCTTTAAGAAAAACTATACACCTTGGTGCCCACCAGCTGTGGGATATTATTATAGACCAAACCACTGGAGAAAAATAATTACATTTAATGTGCATATTGTTAACTGCTAGCTTGTTGAGAACACATTTTCTTTGCTTTGTGTGTTACTCCGAGGTGATGGTACCTATTCAAGAACAGGCCTTTAGGATCCCAAAGCTCTCCTCACCAAACATGAACGCAGCAGAACAAGGTAAAAGTTGCCATGCACTGCAGAGCAAACATATCTACAGAGGAGGAACTGAGCAATATAACAGCATGTTGAAGAGAACAGGTATGTGCTGTTATCACCTGGGTTTAACTGTGTAGGAAATATGAAATAGGACCAAAGTATTAGTCCAAAGTTGCTGCCCTATCATTTTTTCCACTTAAAAATACCTCTAGTTTTACGAGTTTTAAATCAGTGTGTTAATTAAGCTGCGGTAGCTGAATTGAATGAGTAAAAGTTCATTTAACATTTTATTTTGACGTGACTGCCAGCGATGTTGGCATTGTAGCCATTTTGCTCCCAGTTTGTTAAGTGGTGCTTTCACCAAGTATGAAAGAAAGTAGCTGAACAAAACTGTCAAATTCCTGATATCACCGACTTTCAACCACGTACAACTAGGGGAAGACATTAATTTTTTCTCTGTAGGCTGCTTGTTATTTCTGTCCCAAAACTAAGGGTGTGTTCGTAAATCCAATCTGACGCTCTACACTAAATTGAAAGTGCTGTTGTTTGAGCATTCTCTTTCTACACGAATTAACGAATGGTTTAGCTAATCACTCAACTTGGCGCTCTGCTGCTCCATCTCCCCAGACACGGTGCCCAGAGGACGCTATGCTGCTCCAAGAGTGTGCTGTTCTTAATATCCAAACGGTATGTTCCAACAGCGTTCAAAATTTCCAAATGGTCCAGTTTGTGAAAGAACACCCTCCAGTTTAAGTATTTTCGAACTACCGTTAGCTAACATCACTCAATGTATTTTTCGTAGCTGGTTCCTGTAATTGAAAAATACAACTTTTTATGACTTAACATCATTACAATTTAATGTTTCCCACCTAATTTAGGCAGTAGCTATTTCCATTTATGATGAAGGGTTAAGCTAAACACCAGCTATGCTAGCAAGATTAGCATAGCTGGTGTTTAGTTTTTGGCAGGCTCTCAAGCTAACGTTAAGTATAAATAAAACACGGGAGTGTATGTTTCCCGGGTTCTATGTTCCCCACTTAACCCTGCAAAAAAGGTTCTATGTTACCCTGTTACACAAAAAAGGTTCTATGTTTCCTGGGTTCTATGTTCCCGGCTCAACCAAGCGGGGAACATAGAACCCTTTTTGTGTAAGCGGGAAACATAGAACCTGGGAAACATAGAACCTGGGAAACATAGGGATGACCCCATAAAACACCAATGTAAAACTATTATCAGCCACTCAACTTAAATTTTAAAGGTTAATAATGATAAATAATGTATTAAACCACAATGAAATTAAATTTTACTCAGTACCACTTAAACACATGTTTTTTGGTGGGCCTTTGCCCCAGATGACTCATCACCTCCAGGTGTAACACGTTAGCAATCTGTTAAAATATTTAACAGAATAAAAAAGCTTATTTGAGCTATTTATACAGTATTTAGGAGCAGAGAGTGTAACAACCTTGGAATAATGAAAGTAAGAATAATGTGAAGTCTTCACTTTGCAGTTACTCCGAAGTGGGCGTCCACAGACACAGGGTCATATGCTATATAGATTGTAAAGCCTGTTGAGACAAATTTGTCATCTGGGTTATATAGATGAATAAATCAACTTACCTGCAATCTCATCTTTTGACTCCCATGGAGTATAATAATAATAATAATAATATATATACATACATACATACATACATACATATATATATATACATACATACATACATACATATAGTCTATATCAGCAGCCTATTATTGTCAGTGTTGCAAATTGTAGACAGACAGAGAGACAGACAGCGAAACAAAGATATATTTAATCAATATGAACTTTCTAAAAAAAAAAAAAAAACTAGTTCAAAAGGACAGGAAAGCAGGAAGAACACATTTGGAGCATTCTCTTCCTTCCAGCACATGTTTAATACATATTTTTATAGCTGCAGCACATTAACATCTTTCCACAGAACCTTGACTGTAAATGACTCTTTCATTTCCTTTTCCTTTCTAATTAACAGACCTCCTGCATCTTTCTCTTTTCACATTATTTGTATTTTAGTATCCAGCTCCAACCGCTGGCTCAACATCAGGACACACGTAGCTGCACACCGTAAATAAATGTGATCATTTCAGAGTTGAGCACAGAGTTGTTTTTGAGAGAGCGTGTGTTAGTCAGGGGAAAGAGAAAATGAGTGAGTGAAGTGTTTTACACTGTCATTGCACCAAGGCCTCCGGACATAAACATCTATGATGTGCACTTTGTGATAGATCTCTGTAAACAGAGAAGCTAAACAACAGATGCAACATATTTAACTCTGCAACGCACAAATGCAAACATCTGTTAGCATAGCTGAGCAGTTATTTTTAGAGAATTTTTGTTTATAGGAACCAGCTCAAGCAGAATACAGTAGATTGGTAACAGTAAATCTCTTGGTAGGCCTATACTGACATTAGTGCTAGTGTAGCAGGAGCAACAGTGGTGATAGCTGTAAGAGGATGGTGACATATCATTTCAGATGTATCATTAGAGTAGAAGGTAGTAGTGGTGATGATGATCATTAAAGATCAATCAGTGCATTGGTTTTGCTAATGTGATCTTGTCAGACTAGTATGTAAAGATGAATTAGTCATGATGAATAAGCTGCTTTTGCTGTTAAAGAATTAATTTCATTCATTTAATGTTTATTTTACTTCAAATTTTAGTTCTTTTGAAAGTGTTTTATGAGCTGCTTTTAAGTTTAAGTTTAAGTTTATTTACTTTATTAATCCCCCTGAGGAGAAATTCAATGAGTCTTGTTTTTCTTATCTTGATTTTTTGTTGTTATCAGTAATTTGTTAATTAACTTTCTAGTGTAGCTAAAGGTTTACTGCTGTATGTAAGTGTTATATATTTATATTTTTTCAGCTTTAAAGTACCTTCCTGCATGTCTATGAGTCAATTCTAATCACCAAATTTAGGGGATTCTCATCAAAATTATTTGTTAATGTTTTGTCTTCCTAATTAAACAATGTATTTTTTTTTAAAAAATCAGCCAAAATATTATCCTTTTTTTACTTTCAAGTATAAATATATTTCCCCAAAAATCTAGTATCAGTTGTGCTTTAATAATAATAGTATTAGTGTTATTAGAAGTAATGATAAAGAGTGATATCTGTGAGAAATGTTGCTTGCATTGCTGTCATAACAGTTATCATAGCTCTGATTTCATTGTGGATGACGTGGATATAAATTACACTCAGCTGGCACTGGGAGTCTCCCAAGTACAATTACTCTGTTTACATGCAGTAGTAGGGGAGGGAAATTGCTTTTGAAAGCGCTCTTTAAGGTCATGGTTTTGTTGCTGTGCATAAGCCCAATGTTTACCCGAGTATTTTAAGGAAACTCAAAGCCACGGCACGCATCAACAAGTGTCTTAAACGGCTGCACAAAGGGCCCGTTTTTAGCCCAACTCAGGCAAATGCTCACCTAATCCTCTGGAGAGGCTCCTGTGACGGGTCCCGCCGTCAAGGGCTGCGTGAGGCCTCTTTAACAAGGTGCTGAAGTCACTTAAGCACCGAGTAAACAAACAAACAATCCAAATCATTCGCTGCATTTCCTGGACTCAGTTCCCTAAACAACTGCACGCACGATGCATCTACCAGTGGTGCGTCCAAAGCTGCTGTGTGGTCATCTGTGTGTAATTATTCATACATGGGAATTCCAATGACGTGCTGTGCTGGTGAGGCAGCATTACCCCTCTCTGAAACAAGTGGGGTTTATTTTCGAACCTCTGCCTTTTCTCCACGGCCAGATTGCCCGGAGAGATTGGCTTTCTCTGGGCTGTGTAACAGATACCATCTAAATCATTAGGGCTCATTCATTGCCATGTGCCACTCTGCGGCTCGGGTTCCTGTGACCCTGAGGTCAAGCGGCTGAGAGCTCCCTGACCTCCAGCACTTCCTCTGAATATTAACAGGGTAGTTATGTAGTCAAAAGCCCTGATATAGAACATTGGTTCATTTAGATAATAGCCAATCAGGCGGAGCGGCGAGGAGTGCAGTGATCTCCACAGGATGGCTGGGCCTTTATGTGGCTTACTGAGGGCATAATGACAGCAAACAGAGGAAGCGTAGGCCTCTCTGGCTGAAATTATGCGGTCACATGCCTGCTGGCTGTAATGCTTTCCTTTAACCCAGCTAAGTTGGGCTCCTTATGGGGGACAAATCCAGCCAGGCTCTATTATGAAGATGAATGTTGTGCAGTTATCATGCAGACATTGGGCTTTAATACAAGACAGAGTGAAGTTTAAAGGCTACCATGGTGAAAGAAGCATTTACCATGCAACCTCTGTGTGTGATGGTAATCCAAATCATCAGTGCTGAAATATTCAAATGATTTTTAAAGAAAGTTTGTGTGAACCCGCTGACTTGAAACTGGAAATTATTAGATTGCGGTGTGAGACTTTTTCTCCTTTCAAATCTGTGAGTTTGTGTACTTTATCAGTGCGGTCCTGCGTGATCCAAACTGCAGTGCACGCCAAAATCACTCACGACAAATTACAACTAGCTGGTGTCGAATCTCTCCGACACGCCTGTCTTTTCAAAGGCAATTGTGGCTTTGAAATCGCAGAATGCAATCAGTGAAGGGTCTTTTAATATTTTGATTGTGGCAGTTAAATTGGAAGTTATCTTGTTAAAGCAATCTTTGCCTGATCTTTCCTTCATGCCTCCCACAGCAACCGGTGACCCTGTTTGACTGCCGAGCAGCCGCTGTTCATCCACAGCCTCGCTATCAGGCCTTTAATCAGTAAAACATCGCTGTGTGTTTGTGGAGTTGAAATGGAGCGTGGCAGCCGCTGGAGGCTCTCAGGAGATGGACAGCAGCCACATTGTCACCCCTTTGTGCTTAATTGTCCATGTGCTGGAGGAGCAGAGACGTGAGGGACAAGGCTGCAGTAGTTGTCAGTGATGAGAGGTGTCACAGCAGACAAAGAGAGAAGTTCTTCTTTTCTTTTTTAAGTCAATTAGCCTTGGATTCATCTTGCAACACTTGCTTGTACTTCATCAGTGGATTAAGAGTATCCCATGTGATTCCAGTGCAGTTTCTTCTGTTTTAGGAATTACCTAGAAATAAGTGTATTGCAACAAGACAGAATGAGACAGAATCAAGACTATTTCAAATCTTGAAACCCTGTTGAACTACTTTTGTTTTAATTGAAAAAATAAACCCTGAGACATAAAATTATGGGTTTTTTTTTGGAAATTTCTTAAATTTGCTCTTGCCTGTGTAGTATACAAAATCAGGCTTGGTTTCAAGACCACTTATCAAAGGTTTCAGTCTTGTCTCAGTCTGACTCAGAGAAGACTCCAGATTTCATTTTAAGACCTGTCTAGACCACACCTGACCACACCTTTGCATTGCATTTTGATCATTTTGTCAAGACATTTCTAATGGTACACTTACACATACACAAGAGGTGAATGAAGAGGAATCTTCATTTGTTTATGGGTTGTTGTTTTTTTTTTTTTGGGGGGGGGGGGGGGGTTCAGATCAATTTAAGGGATGCCTTTGGTTTGCATGGTCCACATTTTATTGTAACTGTGTCATGCAGTGTGGGGCTGGCAATGGTCAGGGCTTGGTCTTGACTCAGTCTTGATGCACTTTGATTCTGGCCATGACTTGGTCTTGGTTTAGACGATCTGGTGCTTACTGTATATTGTGTAGAAGTTTAAAAGACTTCTCAAATTATTCAGATGGATAAATCTAAAAAGATCAAGGACTAACTCTTTAAAGTTAGAGTTAATTGGGTTTCTACCGCTTGGCAGCAGATGTTACATTGCTATTACACAGCTGTAAAATTGACATATTACCACCATATAAACTTTTTTTTTAAGTTAAGCATGTTAGCAAGCCATCATCTATACACATCCAGTAAAGACAGAGCAACACTGACATTCATTTGGAGTTGTGTCTCTGGCCACTTTACCAATGTTAACTGAAAATTAGCTCTTTTTTAAGCTCTGTTTTGGTCGCCACCATCTCATCACATTTCTGTATTAAAAACAGTTGCCAGCCAGAAAAGAGGTTGATGAGAGCTGCGAGACTCAACCAAAACAGTAAAGTTGTGGACCTTAAAATCAGAACAACAACGTATCCTTATAGAATGGTTCAAATATCGATTCGGATATCCATACAAATAATTATGACATTACTTAATTAACGTAAAGTTACGGAGGTTAGGTTTAAGGAAAAGAAACATGATGAGGACGTACCTTAAAACAACATGCGTCTCCTGGGAAAAGTCCCTGGGGAACCTGCGTTTTGTGACACATCCACTGCCTCAACCTGCTTCCTTATTTACTCCCATCAGCGCATTGGTCATTTGATCACTGCCTTCCAAAATACATGGATCATGTGCGAATTACTGGCTCATGATTATGTGGCATATGTTCGTATGTTTAGGTGTGTTATGTCGGAAAACGTTCGGTCTATGAGAAGAATGAGCTAAAAGATGCTAAAACGCTCCATCAAGCTGAGAGAGAGACTGCACTCTGGTAATAATTCTCGATGGGTTTGTCACTGAAAGTGACCCCTTTCACATTACACATAATCATTAGATCATTGTTAATATAAAAGTATTGGTTAGTACAGCTTTAATGCAACTTGTGAAAACTGGTTACATTTACTATAGACATGGCTTTGTATGAAGGGCTTACCAGAAAAAGAAATGACGGAAACAAATGGACTCAATGAGCTGCTAAGAGATATTTGTACAGTGCGGACAACAGGCTCCAAAAGTGTTATAAGACTCTTTCCATGAAGCTAAATCTTCACTGCTGAGCGGTTAACACCTACTCTGTGTCTGAAATGTTCCATTGGTTTGGGTTCATGCAGCAGCTCGCAGAAACCTGGTCACTTTAGACATCTAACTACAGCAGAAAACGATGGGAAGCAATCTCTCTGCAGGTTAGTAAGATAATGAACCTTTTTAACCGCTGTCAGACACTCCCTCATATACAGAGCCTGAGGATTGCCATCCTAAGCTTGAATGCACGTCAATTACAGCCACATTCTGCTCGACCTCAGTGAGTAAATAAACACCCCAAAACTAGTGGATAATCACCACAGCCACTTTTGTCTTATTGCAGAATCTAGAGGACACATGGAATCTGCATGCAGGCAGCCCTCCACTATAAATAGTCGGCAGCAATCAAACAAAATAAATGAACTGTCAGAGCACAAGTATTTACAAGCACGACAAAATTTTAAGTAATTATAAGTAAATTTGTTGCATTTCTGAGTAAGTGGTAGCAGATAGGCCTCTGACAGGGAGGCAGTGGTGTGTGACGGGCTGATTTAGAACGCTAAGGCTGCCCAGCAACAAAAAAAAAGCCCACTCCACATCCCACGCCGACCACATCTCAATGGGGAGGAACGCTAAAGACATCTGCAGGGCCATTACGCACACTTAGCCGCACATCAAGGAACACTTGGCCGCTGTGCCACTCCTGCTAAACTTCCCTCAAAATGGCTATTTGTTTGTCTGTTAATGATCTTTTCCCCTTTGGGCGGTTTTAGACATCTTTAAGATTTTTTTGTCTTCGCCTTTGTCTGCGCTGACTCTCTGAACACTTTAAAGTTGTTTACGGAAAACAAGCAAACTCTGACTGACGTGAAAAAAATAAAATGCGTAATGGAAAATTGATAAGCATAACATTATCCCATGCTCATTTGAGACGTCTGAAGAAAATGTAGCATTTGGGTGACTCGAGATGTTCACCACATTACCATATTTGTGCACCATATGACATGATTTATAGACAATCATGTGATAATTTACATCTTGTTGGCCTCATTCATGTGGCTTACTGAGGAGGATTTGCAGAGCCCGCCGCGCTGATTACAGAGCAAGTTGTGCTGTTAAAACAATGTGTACTGCAGGGAGCGTGAGCACAGAGAAACTCTTTATAATCAAGGGCTATTTTTAGGCATTTTGGATCTTTCATTTAGAATAACTGTGGCATTTGTTCAAAGTCTCTCTTTGTTAGAAATCTTAAACAAGACAGATAAACAAAAGGCCAGAGCGAGCGGAGCAGAAAACACATCACACAAGCACTTGGATGGATGTGTTACCTGCACAAAGTTGGACTGTTTAACTAAAGAGTGTAAAGGTGGGACTTTCCAGGGCCATGTGGCAGCGACCTCCTCCCCACAACCCCCTTTTGGAGCTACTCAGTGGGACAATAAGCAAACGACAGATAAGGAATGATTTGCTAAAAGCAAAACCTCAAAAATAAACAAACCATTACGCCGTGCCACGGGAGAGCTGGGTTAGCGCTTCTAATTCAGGTGAATTGCAGACAAATTTCCCCTGGCTGGCACACTTACAGCTGTAATAATACAGAGAGGGCTGCAGAGTGGCCGGGCCGCAGACCGGCCTGCACAGTGTCCACACATGGCCAGAGCCTTGCAGCAACACCTCACATGGCAGACCTGGCTACGGAGTGAAAAGAGTGCATATATTATCAACATGTGTTTGACAAAATGTAAAAATGTAAGGTTTTTTCATTACATGTAACATCTATTACACAATGTAAATCTTATAAAAACATGTAAATAATATACACGTTTTTCCCCCATACCTGATCTGTATGTGTGGGTGAGTGGTGTGTTTCTACAGGGGGGGAAATGTAGGACAAACCCAGACAGAAAGACAAAGTGGGGTAAATTCGTCCATGTTTTCTTTACCAGGAGCAGCATGTTTATTTTTTGTTTCTTGGGTTTCAAAGCGTGGGCACCAAACTGCAAAGGAAACACGAATGATTAAAATTAAAGTGCTTTGATTGAACGCTGTTTTTCCAGCCTGTGGCACAAACATTTGCAGTTTTGTCCTTTTATAGGGATTTTAATGACCTGTTGGGAACAGTGGACCTTAAATGATGTGTTACAGGAAATAAACTTCAGAGAGATATGCCTCACCGTTGCCCTGAGTCAGATTATGTCAAGCAGATTTAATGGTTTTGATGTTTATAACTGTTAGTGTTTGAAGCTTTGAACGCTCAAAAAAGCAATAACCAGCAGCTCTCAGTTATGATTAAGCTGAATGTGAACAGTATGCAAAGTGGGAGTTCTGCAAAGAGGCCAGAAAGCATCCAGGAGTAGAATAAGGACATGTTCACTTTGAATCCCCATCAGGAGGGCCACACACTCTCATATATTTTCACCATGGCACAGTTGAAGTCTGAGGAAACCTCGCTCATCAGCGGGCTTGAACCGGCGTGTGTGTGAGCGCGAAGGGCAGAGCAATGACACGGTCCTGAGCGCCTGATTGCAGGCATCTTGAAAAGATCTGGCTGGCTTGGGCTCACCACAGGTCCCCTTTCAGTGGGCTGTCATTACCGCCGAGGTGAGCTCTCACACGCCGACCCACACACACACTGACACACACACATGCTAGGGGGGCCGCGGGATGAATGAGCGCACTGAGGCCTGGGCCTGATCAAGCGAGCGGCGGCCGGGAGTTGGTGTAAGGAAATCCTCTGGTGGGACTATCAGAGCACATTAGACTGAGCAGGCCCCGGCTGTGGAGCACGCAGCTGCAGGCAGAGCACACTGAGGCAGTATTTCAGCAGCCGCTAAACGCTGCCGCTTTAATCCCAATATAAATATGTTAGGCAAATTGGAAAAAGAGGCTTCATTTACCTATTTCACAAATATTCTATATAACGAGGATTAATTGCTTACACAGGCGTTAATCATCAAACAGCAATGTGAGGCAGCAGCAAATAAGGACCCATCGCCTTCACCTAGGAGCTGACAGAGCGGATAAAGCTGCCTTTTTATGAGCTGCTTTTCAGTCAGTGTCACACAGCTAGATTTCCTGTCATTCACACAGTAAAGAGGAATTATTAAAGTCTGCATCCTTCCAGGTCAGTTTCAGTGTGTGTGTGTGTGTGTGTGTGTGTGTGTGAGCTGTCTGACAGGTGTGCTGCTCCTCCCCGACAGACTAACACATGCAATCAGAGACTGTTTGTAAACAGTCTGTCCTTTCTCAAAAGGACCTCGGAGATTTGCTCAAGGAAGTGAAATTGCTGCAAAACGACCTCATTTGGCACCAGGCTTCAACTTGTATGCTTGAGTGAGCGTAATTGCTGGAGGGGTGGGGGCTGGGCCTGGTGGGGGCGGAGGTGGGGTGGGGGTCCAGCTTTAGGTTTGCTATCTCTGGGCATTCCTTCCTCTAATAACAACTACGACTGAAATCAAACCCGCTCTGTGTTTGCTCCGAGAGGTGATTAGCCAGGGAAGTTAGGATTTCAAATAGCCCTAATTGGGCTGCTCTATTTACGTTAGCTTGAGATTTATCATAGAATTTGTGATTAATTTTAAATGGATTAGCCCCACGCATTCTGTTTCAGGGTAATTGTGCCTAAGTGGAGCATGCACGGCAACAGATTGGTTTGGAAAATTGGTTTCATTATTGGAATTATTTGCCTTTTGCACAACAAGCAAGAGTGTAATCTCCCTCTTCTTGTTGTCAGTGGAGAAAATGAGGATGTTACCGTTGGCCTGCCGTCAAGTATGATGTATGTGCTGCAGCTAATACCAACCTGGCTGCAGACACTGGAGGCTGAGCTTTTGTGTTGGTACTGAGCTTGTGAGGAGGCGACCTGTTGAGTTGTCCCTGGCTAGTTGAGTGGTTTGATCTGTGTGTGTGTGTGTGTGTGTGTGTGTTAGCAGACGTGACCCGGCCAGGCACAGCTTCATGTTGAGTGTCAGGCAGACCAAGTTGTAGCTGTCAGCAGTGATGCTTTATGGGGGCATTTCCTCCGCCGCTCTGACAAGTGCTGTCACCTCAGTGTGGTAGACACTTCCATCTGCCTGCTAACAGCCACTGCTGTCAGTTCACATACACACACACACACACACACATATACACAGACACACACACATGTTTGTTTTACTCTCTTGCAATGGCACACACACTCAGGAGAACACCCACTATCAGATATCTCCAACACACACCCCTGTTGTCTGCCAAGAAAACGATCAGGATATACCGGATTAGGAATATTTCAGTCGTTGACAGCTTTTCACCGGAATAACTTAACGACTTGGCTCTGAAGGCGGTGACATTTTTCATCACATATCATTTTTAAGTGCTAAGTGTAAGTGTGTTGTCTTTGCTGCCATGCACAGTGCATTTGGCTTTTGCTAATATGCATAGACCTGCTGATATCTTGTGCTGATTTTCCAGTGTCTTTATACCTGGACATTTACATATTAAAAATCCAAGTACTTAGAGTTTTTCCTTAAAATACTGCTGTTAACCAGGTGGGAAAGTCTGCCGACCACCACGGGACACAATGGCCTCCACTGAAATACAGTGATGGAGCCTACAAGTGATGACAAATTTTCGCTCTGTTAGTAGTGTGGCTTTAGGTGTGACAATGTCCATGTATCTGATTTTGTTCCAAAATGTCAAAATAACACTCTCCACAACTGAAACAATTGTTGTGGACTTTTGTACAGAAATGAGTGGGCCCCAATGGTGATAACCTGACTTTTCTCTTTGCACTGCCACTTTGACAGAAAAATCTGCCTTAGATTTGAAGTTGATACTGAGATAGCCACATGCTAAGCTAAAAAAAAAAATGGAAAATTGTTTCTTCAGAATTGGAGTATAAAACTGACCAAATATAAGACAAAACAGAAAAGCATTAAGACAATACCTCTAAAGTGTATGGGTGCATCAGAACCAAACTCAGTGCAGTAGGAGATCTGAGAACGTTCCACATTGCAACATGAACGTTAGCATGCTACACTTACATACCACATATAGTATGCCATGCCAATGGTACAAAACTTCACATACATTACAAACGTGCCAAATGTAACTTGCTAAGTTAGTATGCTAACTTACTAACAATCTACCATGATAAACATTACATGTTAGCATCATAGGTATGAGTGTGTTAGCATTCTAAAATGTAGCCTGCAGTGTACAAACTTTACACAGTTTATATACTAGTGCTAAATTCACATGGTCCTGGGATGGTCCACTTTCCTGAGTTGGGAAGTCGTTCCTCCAACTTTGGTGTGTTCACGAGCTTTAGGTTGTAATGTGAAAACAATGTGGATGCTACAAAGAAGGTAGCTTTATATAACTAAGTGATTCTGTCCCTGACTTGTCACTGCACAATTACATCATCTAAACCTACTTTAATATTGGTTTACCAGACTAATGGTAATAAATAACTTCTCTACAACCTAATACCATATTACAGATTACATGTGAGCAAAAAACTTGACATGTGTTATGTGAATTAATAGAGTTAATGCCATCAAATGAACATTTACTTTCTTCAACCATGTTTCCGCATCTACTCTACGTCAACTCAGCGACTTGTGAGAGCTGTGACTTGAGGGGATAGTCACGTGAAATTTTCCAGTCCAGAACACAGATTATTCTGACACCAGATGAATGCAGGGTAGCATGTCAACTGCTGGCAGGACTACATGAGTAAAAGCTTCTTTAACATCTTAGCCACAGAATTGCACTTTTACTAAAATCTCACATATTTCATGGTGAATTTATTTATATAAAAGACACCTGATAGTTTATTTAGATCTCAGTGAATGAATATTTTTATTCAAGTGGCATACACCCAGAAGTGCACAGCCCACATGGGATAAAAACACAAAACTTAATGGTGCAGCCATAAAAAACATGAATAATCCATTCTGCATAAATTGTATAAACGTGTGTGCTATACAGTACATCAGCAAAGTGATACATCAGTCTAACTTCATGTATACTCTCCATGTTATGATATATCCTATATGCTTTGAAGAAAAATGTCTGTGCTCTAAATGTGTTGAGTAGCAATAATAACAAACACAAGCATATCAGTCTTTACAACTTCCTGTTAGGAGGGTCACCTCCATCTTTGGAAAGATCATGGTGCAGCCGAACAAAGGGAGCAGATGATTCATGCAGTCAGCACGGGGCTTGGCCAGGGCGTCAGATGGATGGTGTGAGAGGGTGGCGGGACCACCCCTCGGGAGCGGTGGAACATGCTGTTTGTTCGGCGTGATGAATTGGCTGCATGCTTGAACCCAAAGGTTGGCAAATTAACAGTTAATTAGCAGTTGATAAACGACAGATCGCTGTAGTCCTCTCCCGCTATCTCACTCAGGCAAGTGTTTATGTGCTGGTAACAAGTGTCGGGGCAGACTGTTATGTCTGCATTTTGTCACACCAGTGCGATTGCTCTCAGATGTGGCCCCCCGTCCTCTCCACAGCCAACCACCCACCAACGAACCCCCACCACCCCACCCTTTTTCAGTCCTGCCCTCATTTACCTCCGGTCCACCCCCAGTGGCCTGGCCCTCCTTTGCCTTTCTGTTGACACACTTATGCTGCATTTCCACTGAATGGTACGGCTCTGCTTAACCCGCTCTTTTTGGTTTTGCAGTAGCAAAAGTTGTGGATACTACCTGGTACCAGGTTTCTGGTACCACCTCAGTTGAAGTTCTAAGTAAGCTGAATAGGTAAAGATAAAACCCTGCAGGCCACTGATTGGTCAGATAGAATCCTCACTCGTGCGACAAGGGGTCATTTTTAGCCAAGCTGTGATCAATAGCATCAGCAGTTTTTTCATTCACTTCATTCACCTTCACATTCAACCTGGATTTTAAAAAATGGCAGCCTACAAAACTTCACTATACACTACGCTGTGCGCTACATACACTACACACCGTACACTATGCCGTAAACTACAGACACTATGTCGTACACTACGGACACTATGCCATATATTACATATACTACTTCAAACACTATGTCCACTGCACTGTACAGTACGTGGTACACTACTTCGTACACTACATTGTGCATTACGTACACTACACTGTACATTACATTGTACACTACATCATACACCATGCCATACACTACCCTGTACACTACTGTGTACACTGCATCATACACTACACTGTGCAATGCATTGTTCACTATGTCATACACAACATTGTACACTTTGACACTATATCACACACTACCTCATACACTATGCTTTAAACTACACCATAAACTACATCCTAAACTACCTTGTTCACTACCCTGCACACTACTGCAAACATTATGTCATACACTATGTACACTATGCCAAACACCAGTTGTGCGCTATGTCGTATGCTGCATACACTTGCCATTAAGTACATCATGCACTACTATATACACCACTGCGTACACTACATCGTGTATACACTAAGCTAAACGACTGATGAAGTGCCGATGTTCCTCTGTTTAGTTGCCAATGAAAGGATCCAGTGCATGTCAGGGCAGTTTAATGCGGAGTTGTTATGGCGGTCAGCTGAGTAGAAAACGAAAGAGAATAAAGGGCCTGGAACCAAAAATGAGATGAGTCAAGTCGAGCTGAACCATACAGTGGAGATGAGGCATTACTGAGCCATCTTTAAGCGCACCTTTTTCAGTCAGAATATCGTTTTTTTCCTGGCCACATAAGTATCATCACAAACTTACAATTATATCAAGTTAAAAAAAATCTTGTCAGCAACCAATAAAAAGACATCAGCATGCATCATGTTTTCTCCCTGTGATTCTGGGCATGATAATTGTTTTTCTGCTGCTAGACTATGTTCCCGCCATGACTGAAGGAAGCAATAATTTCAGGCCTAATGATGCAAATTGGAGGCAGGTCCTGTTGCCTGACATGTGTGTATGAGTGCAGAGGAAGACATATTTAACCTAACAATACCTCCTGTCGCTGGCAATGGGCTGGAAATGGCCTCGTATTTAGAGGAGCTGTGGCAGAAGTGAATAAGTAGAAGGACCTATTAATGGTCGTAGTCCAAGAATTCATCTCCCTTTAAACTTCTCCTTGTGTATTTTTCCTTTCAGAAAGAATTTATATGAACAAGAAGGCTTTTCTTACTTGACCCTCTAAAAAACGGAAAAAGAAATAATGGATATTTTGTTATTAGGTGCAAATTAGTGTCAGTTCTGTAGTATAAAATCTGTTTCCTCCCTTGACATTTTCTTCACTGAAGGGCGGGAAGGTAATTTCCAAATAAAAGTGAGTGAAATTACACAATAACACTGCATTCACCTCACCATATGTTACCCTGCTACGTAAATGGCATTTGATTGAGTGGTTCTGAGGGGAGAAGACAGTTTTGTGAAATATGTCCTGAACTGCTTTTGAGTCATTCATGATTCAGCAGCAGCAGGGGAGGTAGAGGAAACAGCAGCATGTATGTACATTCATTACTGCGGAGCTGGCATGGGAGGAGAAATAATGTGTTTCAGCTCAGTGAGTGACTGCCAGAACAAAGTACATACAGTACTGGAGCTCCACAGCTACACCGCTGGTCCTGCAGGGCTGCGGCTATTTACTGAAACACCCGAGCAGGAGTTTTGTGTGACAAAATCATCACAGGATATGAATTTATGTGTCTTTGATGGCATGTTTTTCAAAGATTAAGAAAACAGTGGGTGGGAAATTTAAGTAGCCACACCTGAATCCAGCAGAATCTGATTCATTTCACCCTCTCCTTGGATCATTTCTTTTGAAAAGGCTTATCGGGGACATAGCATTCATCACCTAAGAATTAGCACCAGCGAAAAAGCGGAAAAACAGGCTTTCCAGTGAGCAGAAACCCTGCAGAACTGGAAGGCGATCATTATCATTATCCCGAGTCCCTGACTGATATCACTCAACCTCACTGGCACAGATCGGCTCGGGTCCTGGGCGGAAAACAGAGCCCTGAGAGGGCCACCGCTGTATTCATTCCAGCTGCTCCGGCTGCAGGCAGCTGGTTGTGTTGCAGCTCGGTGTGGATGGCTCATCGCTCTCGGAGAGCATATGAGAACACAAAGCCCGTCATTAACACGCTGACAACCAAGCGATCACTGCCAGACTCCCAAGCCAAGCATCCAAATGTTTGTATCCCCTTTCCCATCTGAAACGGAAACAATTTGGTTTTGTCCTAACAGTACAGTACATCTCGGCTCCAAAAGCCTCGCTTGTGTGTTCAAGTTTTCTGGGTGCCATTTTGGTTGCTGAGTGCTCAGAGCCAGCATGAGTCACATCGCTAATGTCAGGAGCATTACTCTCATTATTTCATGGTTAGTTTGACATACGGCTAATATTCTGATGGCAGGAGTTGAAATGAGCAGGCCGAGGAATATGAAGTGAAAATATGCGAGTGGGAGGTCTGCGAGTAGTGTGTGCGCCCTTGTGTGTGTGTGTGTGTGTGTGTGTGTGTGAGCAGGGGAGGGGCATCTGGAGTCTGCCAAACAGTTCCTGACAGAACAGTGCCTCTCTCGGCCATTTCCTTCAAACAGCAATCAGGGAGAATCAAAGCAGCTGCTCTGTTCTTGAATACTCCAATTGCGCTAATCAACTCCGTTTAGCAGCTCCTCGACCTGCGAGGGGCTGCACCACACTGCCTACTGAACACACACACACACATACACACTTACACAGACTGGGTGCTGCGGGATCAGGCCACCATTCAAAAGTCCAGTCAGAAATAATAACACTTATTTTATTAGGCCTGTTGGAACACATGTTGACGAGAATGCAGGCGTGGAAATGGTGAGCCGAAGGGCTGTTGAAGATTCACACAAATCATCTGCTAATTTCTGGCTCAGAGCGGAGCATAAAACGAAGCAAAATGCGATAATGCAGCAGGAGAGGGAAGTGCCACATTATTCTCCTGGATCTGTTACTCTGCAGCAGCTGTTGTGTCTATTGTATGTGACAATTCCAGTCTAAACAACATGGCACTAATCCGCCAATTTCCATTCACTCAGATGACAACAATTCAGGTTAATCTTGCATGTTGAAAGCTATGCAGCAGTGATCCAAACAAATGTCTGGAGCAGGCTTTGCCTTGCCTACCTCTGGATGCTCTGGTAAAGAAAACAATGCTAATTGTTCTGACTTGCCTGGTGATTTCAGCTCTGAGTAAGCCTGCAAATTCATTTTGTGACTTCAGCCCCGCTCGCTGCTTGCTGTGATCACCGTTACATAAATCCTAACATTTAACAACACAAAGCGGAGGAAGTAAAAGCACACAGAAAGTGTTTCAATGTGGTCTGGCTGCATAGCCTTGGCCCTGGGAGAGACTTCCTCTGTGAAGTATTTAATGTTGGAAGCTTTCTCTCTCCAAACACAGAGCACCTGGGACAACAGCGGCAGTTCCAGAGCCGGTGTTAATCAGCAGCAATGCAGACTGGCAATCAGCGGTACCCACAAGAATACAATTAATACAGTATGCTGGCTCTCTATGCAGGCATGCCGCCTCACTTATAAAAACAAAAAATTACAGCGTTAAACTGCTCTAAACATTTGGGAGAAGCTGTGTGATACATCCAGAGAAAATCGTCCTGATTGCTAAAAGGATTTCAAAGACTTTGCATGGGAACTGGATGAAAGAGGGGAGAAAAAACCAAGCCGCTTTAAAAGCATTCTTTGCTCCACTGCAGTCAATTATTTTCTTGTGTTTCAGTCAGACAAAACATGTCCTCTGGAATTTGTTCAGTGTCACTTGACATTGCTCAGGAGGATTTCAGTCAGAGGCATCCCTGACTCCTTTCACTTTGAGCTGCCAGTAAAGATGTTGGCAGAAAGTTACAGGATGATTCTAATTTTCATAGTTTGGGATCATTTCCATCAATCATGATAACATACTCACCAGAGTAATTGCTGAAATCTGGGAAAACACTGACCTTTTTTTGAAATTTGGTTTGTATTTACTGACTTGAAAGTAGTCTGACAATGGACAAAACCACAAAAGGCAAATTTGTATCATGACTTATGGGATATTATGTTACAGCTAACATGCTAGTAAGCAGTTGACTATTTACAAGCAGACATGGCTACGTTCATGTAAAGTCCTGTTTCTGGCCACCTGGCTAATGTGAGTCCAAGATTCTTTTAGCTCTGCTTTGGTCCCCACCAACTCCTGAGGGAAATATCTGTCTCTTTAGCTGCTAAATGCTCCACTATGTTGTGTTTACCACATAGAATGTATAAAATAATTGACATGGCCACCAGGATGCCACCCATGGGTTTGTGGACTCCCTTTTTGAGGCGTTGAGTTCACCATTTTGGCTGTTGCCATCTTGCATTTTTGAAGCCAGAAGTGACCATACTTGGATGAGAGGGTGAAGCTGGAGAGGAGCAAGGAGTGGATCTGACTCATAAACCTTTTTTACACAGAAATCCTGCAATAGGACCACAAAACAAGGCAGACATCATGTTGCCCCAGCGCGTGATATCAAATAGCATAAGAAAAAGTGTTTCATTAGAAAAAGAGCCGTGACAGGCGTGACAGAGTGTGGGCTAACACAACAGCATCGGCCTCGAGTATAAGATTTAACATACATGCTGTTCAGCGCTTTTCTAAACAAAACCAAAGGTATAACATGACAATAACAATCATTTACCATCCTTGTTATATCGAGAGAGAAGGAGCTTCCAGACCTAACTGTCTAATGTACAGACATTTTTGGTTGCATTTTTTCATCTTTGAGTTAGCTGCTAACGGCTTCTAGCTGCTTTTTAAATCAGTAGTGGGTCGCACACATAACATGTAAGCAAAATGTCACACAGTCCCATCCTGATGGCTGTCCCTTTTACTCATACATTGATTCAGCATTGTTACTACCTCCGAAGCCGGCTTAAAGGCAAGACAACTCTGTTTCCCCTTTCTTCGACTGTACCTTTTATACAGAACAGCAAGGTGGAAAAACAGTGTGACATTGCTGCCTTGAACAGGCAGTGTAAAAGGGGCTACAGACTGTGGTAAGGCCTAGCAGACAGCCTGTCACTCAAAGCAGCCATACCCTTAATTACATATAACTTTAAGCCTTAAGAAAATTTGAATGTGTGAGTTATAAAAAAAGAAATGCACAGATGTCATGAATGGGGGAATTATTTATAGATACCAAATCCTTTTTTTGTACTAGGCTGGAAACATATTTCTGCTTTTAAGCTGGGCATTTCAAAGTGGGAGTCTATGGAGCCAGCCCCAAGTGGTTATTTGTGGAACTGCAGTGTTTGGTGCTGTACAGTGTACCACGTACTGTACAGTGCCGTGGACATAGTGTATGAAGTAGTGTATGTAATATATGGCAGTAGTGTCCGTAGTGTACGACATAGTGTCTGTAGTTTACGGCGTAGTGTACGGTGTGTATTGTATGTAGCATACAGCATTTTTCAGCTCTAGAGGTTGCCGCTTGATTTACTGGCTAGTCTCTTACCACGTCTCTCTGTTGTTTGATGCTGAGCAGGTAGTGTGCAGTGGGTTTATCAGAGTTTTTTCACTGTAAACAGCTGCTAGTTGCTGCTGGAAAAAAAAAAGTTGACAAGAAGAACCAAAACAGTTAAGTTGTGGGCCATGAAACCAAAACAAAGAGCTGAAAGAGGCTATAACACTCTGTAGAGCTGATGGGGACTGCATAAATGTGTTCTCTGTGGGTTCATCACTACAAGTGACCCCTTTCATTCTACACATATTCATCAGAAAATATTGATTAGTGCAGCTTTAAGTTGGTCTGAATCAGTGGAGTAACAGTTCTCATGTGTCTTATCACTTCAACAGGACCCTAAATATACCCACTGTTTACCCCAACATCATTATCGTTTGAAACCAACTTAATTGAGCGTTACATTATGAAGAGAAATGAAGCGTAATATGACCTCATAACCAGCTAAACTGCAGGCAATACCACTGAGAGAGCACTTCTCAACACTGCAATATCCAAAAGGCTGCAGACTAATAGCCTGCTTGAAAAAAGTGCACACTGGCAGTGTTTTAGAGTGGTCAGTCTTGTCATTAAGTTAATGCTCGTCCACAGTTTGGTCTAAACACAGAGCCTTTTATGGAATTATCCTAATTAGTGTGACCATTAGCCTTAATGGGGAGTAATGGCCAGTTAGATGTTATTTGGTAAAACAACACGCCAGAGGCTGGAGGTGTTTTATTACAGCTCTATATTAGGCTCATTTCTGGAAGGTAAAGAATGTTTCCAGATCGCAGGCAAAATTGGCCGGGCGTTAATTCAGTTTCCACAGCTAGCAGAGCAGGGACCACCCACCAGGAAAATAACATGCAGTAAGATGCTTGCTGTATGCTAATAATTGGCCTGCAATGACAGCTTCACTCAGCTTTACATTTGACGGACTTGATTCACAAACTTGCCTGTAACCTCATCTGGTCTCTCACACACTAAAACTCTCAGTCAGACTTTTTAGGAGAACTCCACGGGTTATTCTTTAGAAAAACAAGCAGATATAACATTTATGCAGTTATTCACAGTGATGCATGATTAGATCAACTAATCAGCAGTGGTTATACAATTTTATGATTTAAGGAAATTACAAAAGAGGGTCTGCTTGTAACCGTAGAGCACCTTCAGGAAAAAGCCAGAGCTTCATTGTTTTCACATTACACCACTCAGCTTATTACGCAGGAGTTCTTGTAATAAGAGCAGGGCACACAGATGCAACAATCAGATTTGTTCTTTATAAGTTAAAATCTCAGTGACAAAATGTTTTACAGCTTAGTTTAGCAGTGGTTTGGAAAATTAAGCCTGGGAACACAATAACCTCTGGCACTGCTCACATGGTGGGGACTACGGTCTGTAATGTTGATTCTCCGGAACAGTTGTAATTGCTGTGTTTGTACTGCTCTCCCTGCGGGATGCTACGCAGGCTGAAGCCACATCTGAAATGTTGTGCGTATCTGCAAGGCTGCTAAAATCACAAATAGGCAACTTGGGCAAGAAAAAAAAAATCACGACATTGTAAGACAACTTCACTGAAGTGTTGGTTCCTCTTCAAATGATTTCCAGATCAGGCAGTAATCACCATTTCCAGGGGAATTCCTTCGCACCAGAGCTTCTGTAAACATAGCCAATAACGAGTTAATTGCTTTACAGGGTGAATGATAACCAGCTATTTGGCGGCGGTGAAGTCCTAAGTGTGAAATGTGGATACAGTGTCACCACATACGGTGTCTCAGAGATTTATGACACATCCACAAACTGGTTTAATTCCAGCGTCAGTGTTTGAACTTCGCCTCGGGCCATTTGCTTCACACAAGCACCATCATTCTTGAGCTGACTGCTTATTGTCTGTCTTTATGAATCATGTCCAGTGAATAGGACGTATCCTCCCCTTAGATAAACCTTTCACATCAGTGATGAATGGGGATATAATCACATTTCAATCACAGGTCTGTTACTAAGACACTTTATTGTGTTTGTCAGTGAGGTCAGTGGGTAAAAAAAATCATTGCACTGCCACTGATGTTGCACACATCAGTTGTGCTGACATGCAGACACCAGCCCCTAGTAGATGCACTATATAATTATACTGTTAAATCCTTAGAGTGTCTACTTTTAATCTTAATACACAAATACATGTGATACATGTGTGGTGATGATATTTTGAGATTAGTCTGCTCTCTTTTGCTTAATGCTATGTATTACATGTTCATAACACATTAAGGTATTTTTGATTTCTTATCCTAAAACTGAGGGATGTAAGTGGGCAAAAGCTTTTTAAAAGAACAAGGTTGGACCCTCGTCTTTTACCATATGGACACAAGCAGTTCTCTTGCTATGTCACACCGACTTTTTAAGGAATCCAGTGAAATTCCTGAGCAATTTAGTAATATCCCTGTCAAAATGATTAGGGGGCGATGGATAGTAGAGTAGAATCAAGCTTTAAAGTAATAATTTGGAAGATTTTCATTTAAATAAATGTCTGTTTCGTCACTATTGATCTCTGAATGAGATAAAACAATGGTGACTGAGCCTATGGCCTGCTGATGAAACTAAGCCCTTGGATTTACAGTATTATGACCTGTGTGGTGACATTCAAAGAAAAACTCACAAGTCATTAATAATCCACTCTCACACACACTGAAACATACATACACACACAGCATCTGTGGTAACCGTTTCATCTCGACAGCTGAAAGGCTCAAAAGAATAAGCTGATGTAAATAAATTAACCAGTCTGCCAACAAACACCCTGCAATTACTGCTTGTTGCCATAGGGTGAAAGAGAATGAAATGGAGATCTTTGAGACTGTGACTTTAACATCCCAAGAGGAAATTTGGCTTCAAGCAGCAATCAGCATGAGTCAACATTAAATACAGTAATGAATAAAAGGCAATCCATGCAATATGTACTGTATATATAAATATATATAGTACATACAAATACAAATAAACACAAGACCAATGTCCCTGTTGTCATTATCACGTGTCACCAGAACTATCACAGAGATCAATGGAAAATTAGTAATAAAAAAGATAGGAAATGGGCGCCAAATCACATCAACAGCTGGTAACATGCTATGATTTAATTTAAGAAGCTAGTAGCTGATGGAATAAAAGATCAACACTTTCACTTCCACTAGCTTACGTTGAATGCACCACTTGGCTACTGTGTCAAACAGCGACCCCCTAATAACTACTGGTTGTATGGAAACTGGTTGCACGTCGTGAATTACGGAAATTATGTTCTTACCACAATGACAGTTCTGTTAGCTATAACTGGGCATACACTGTACCATTTAAGCCCATTTTAAAAAATGTTGATGTTTACTTCCAAGTTGTACTGTATGAGTAAACTGACTGCAATGTAAAGCTGAAGCTCATGATTTATAGGCTCATACTTTACGGTCCAGTGGTCAAGCCATGACTGCTCACACCATAGGCATGAAATAGACAATGTAACGACTTGGCAGCCCCTGCAGACCATTGTGGCTATTGACAAATGTCAATAAAGATCCATTTGAAAGCTCTGAGGCAGATAGATGAACACAGATGTGTTTGCTAGTGGAGGTGATGTTACACCAGTACAATCAGATAATGCAGTTTTGCTAACATTCTTCTCATCCTGATTGGAGAAGAAACATCACCAACCTCCATATTTTCCATCCACATGACATTTCGTGTTGCCATGGCACATTAAGAGGCTCTGTTTGCCACTTCAAGCAGGTTCAGTGAGAAAAAAAGGTGCTGACCTTGAGGAATTGACTCAGAGCTCTGCTTCAACCTGACGA
This sequence comes from Epinephelus lanceolatus, assembly GCF_041903045.1. NCBI lineage: Eukaryota > Metazoa > Chordata > Actinopteri > Perciformes > Serranidae > Epinephelus > Epinephelus lanceolatus. Next base: position 13,696,805 of record NC_135734.1, read on the forward strand.
GGGGCCAACCAAAATTTCTGACATGTCAGAAATGTATCCAAACGTCCGATGGCTGGTCAAGAGCAGGTCATCAGACTATGATTGATCTTTGCTCCTCTCGTACACTGCACGGCAAATGATGCCTGATGAAGCAGAAATTTGGGCTGACTGTAGAAGGAGCTGTTCAGCTCAAAAATTGACTCAAATTGTACAGTTTAAATTAAGCGATTTCTGTGGAAAATTTGACAGAAGTGAAATAAAAAAGCCATCATCAAAAAAATGCTGTATGACTGAGGAGAAAAGAAGGTTTCAGGAAAATAGATCAGCTCTTTCTTGGTTGGACCTTAGGGGACAGACAAAGTGATCCGGCTTTTCTGCAAACAGGTGAGGTAAAGTTAAACGTCATTATGAGAGTAATCACAAATCCTCTGACAAGTCATGGGTGAAGAACGTAAGTCCCAACAGTTTCAACAGGCTCATCTGCCCACCAGACAGCTCTTGTGAAAAGTGATGAAGCTGTAACACAAAATTGCTAAATGTAGTAAGCAGTTCAGTAATGATGAGTCTGTAAGGGACTGGTTGGTGAAAGTGGCCGACATCATATCCATATCATATGTACTTAACGTGTGTGGCCCTCAATCATATGCTGCCCCTCAAATTGACACACAGTCATCAAAACTCTTGATATAAATGCTGCTGGGAGTGTGTGTCTGTGAC